>NW_008820548.1:0-417 GCF_000699105.1 Pygoscelis adeliae | reverse complement strand
TACATCTAATGGAATGTAAGAAGAGGAGAAGGTATTTGAAAGGACGAACACACCAGGCCTCATAGTCAGACAGAGACTTAAATGCTTCTACATATGAGCAGCTCAATGACTTCTAGAACATAGTATTATGGTAGGTTTAGATGTATCGGCAAAAATAGTAAAATGCTTAAGAACTTTGTACTTTTAAACCAAGCACATTTTTAGTCAAAGCTCACCTGTTTTAGCAAGGCTTTTAAAGAGATCTGACAAAGCCCATTGCTTTTGCATCTGAATATGCTTTGCCTCTGACTTCTGCTTCTCCTTATCTGCTGTCTGATCAAATGTTAAATTTTGCAGTTCAACTACAGAAACAATGATACCACCTGTATAGAAGACAGCAGGGAAAGGAAAGAGATATGAAAATTTAACATACACAAA
>NW_008820547.1:0-418 GCF_000699105.1 Pygoscelis adeliae | reverse complement strand
CAAAAATGGCTTGAAAGGGAAAGGGGGGGGAGGAGGGAGCACATGCATGTGAGCGTGCGGCGCCAGCACGCACACACACAGACATGCTTGGGCACACTCAGGATTGGGCCCGTGAGGCCGCCACGCATACGTGTGTGCACGCACGTGCATGCACAGTGCGAGACTGCAGGTGTGCACAGCAGTGTGCACACGTGTGCAGAGTGCAATTGCGTACACGCACCAGTGAGCACATACATGTGCAGTATGTGACTGTGTGTGCATGTGGGAGCACATGCGTGTGCAATTGTGTGTGCAGGAGGGAGCACACGCGTGTGCGCTGGCACAAGCAGGCGGGCTCACAGGCGCGTTGCTGGCGTGTGCAGGCAGGGGCACACGCATGTGCAATGGCGTGTTGCTGGCGCGTGCACACGCGTGTGCA
>NW_008820546.1:0-419 GCF_000699105.1 Pygoscelis adeliae | reverse complement strand
GGGGTTTGGCACACCTCAAAGGGAGCCAGGAGCGCCATGGCTTGGGTTTGGAACCCCAAAAATAGAGCTGGGAGCCACGGGGTTGGGGTTTAGCAACCCAAAACAGGCAGGAGCCCAAGGGTTGGGGCTTGGAACCCCTAAAACAGAGCTGGGAGTCCTGGGGTTGGGGTTTGGCACCCCAAAACAGAGCTAGGAGCCCTGGGGTGTGACACCCCTAAAAGAGAGCTGGGTGTCCTGGGGTTGGGGTTTTGGCACCCCAAAATAGAGCTGGGACCTCTGAGATTGGATTTGGGCATCCCAAAACACAGACGGGAGCCCCAGAGTTAGGGTTTGGTACCCCAAAACAGAGTCTGCGGCTCTAGGGTTGAGGATTGGCACCCCAAAACAGATCAGGGAGCCCCGGGGTTGGGGTTTGGCAC
>NW_008820545.1:0-418 GCF_000699105.1 Pygoscelis adeliae | reverse complement strand
CCATGTGCCTCAGCCTCGCCGGCGGCCATCCTTGTGGCTATGGGCCCTCAAACCTTCCTGAGTATTTTTGGTCCTGCTCAGAGAATTCCTGATATATGAAATATCAGCATCACTAGATGGCACATGTGAGCTGTTCTTGTCTGACTAGCACAGGACAAGCCAGGCAGTGAGGTTGCTTCCCTCAACGTTATTTTTTATACTTCTGTGGCTGCTTCTGCCAGCAGGATGCATACAGCGCATCCAAACCTGCCCTACAGCCCCATTAAATACTGTCCTGCTATCCAGCGTGGCTCTGCCGCCTCCTGTTCCTCCACTCTCCATCCCAAGGGTGAACTAGGATAGAGCTGTTACTCTGCCATCCTTCGTGAGCACTAAATATAAGCCCAAGAAATACCATATAATAAATAAAACAAATTAT
>NW_008820544.1:0-419 GCF_000699105.1 Pygoscelis adeliae | reverse complement strand
CCCCCCAAAAAAAACCCTAAAAAGCCTTTATTTGTACCAAAGAGAAAAAAATAATGGGAGGAAGAGCCCCACCCGTGTGCTTGAGGAGGACGTAGGCTTTGCTGAAAGGTGGTTAAACCGTAAAATTCGGGGGTATTTTGTTGGAAAAGATGGGGGGGAGCCGGTGGCGGAGGGTTCATGAGCTCCCACGCAAAAACCAAAAAGGGACCCCCCAAAAACCACCCCAAAACCCGTCAAAATTACCCAAAAGCTCTTGGTTTTTTGCGGGGGAGACGGAAATTGGGGGACCCGAGCGAGCAATCTGTACATAAAGATTGCGGGGCGGCCGGTAGAACTCCTCGAACCCGGGTTGATTGTGAGAATTCGATGTTAAACAATGATTTCTTTTATATTTTTATTTTTTAGGTGCCATTTTAGGA
>NW_008820543.1:0-418 GCF_000699105.1 Pygoscelis adeliae | reverse complement strand
CTGATCTGATCTGAACAGTGTTCCTACTGATCTGAGTGTGCACTCGGATCAGTAAAAAGCCAATCTATGACACACGTGGTTTGTTTATAGCGACCTATCCAGAATATACAGTTCTTTCAGCATATGAAGGAGGTCAGACAGAAGCAAATGCAGTTATCTGTGCATTCCTACTGCAGCTAACCCTACCTAAAGGGCCGCCTTCTTTAAAACTGTGATGCTACAGTGACTTGTGTGATCGTGTTGCCCTGACAACCAATGGAGATCCTCTTTACAGTTAATCTAGCAGACATCTGTATTTTTAGGACAGATAGCCCTGAGTTTCATTGCTCACCATCACTCATGTTTCCTACCCCCACAATAAGCATGGAGATTATAAAAATCAGAAGTGCATCATACAAACCTAGAGTGCGGTTAACTG
>NW_008820542.1:0-418 GCF_000699105.1 Pygoscelis adeliae | reverse complement strand
AAGCCACCCTCCCAAAGTGCAAAGAAACACCTTGCCCTTCCCCAGGGCTGGGAAATCGCGGCGGTGTTTGCTGGAGCAGGGCTCAGCCCTCCTGCAGCCGGCATATAGCCCACGTGGGCTGGAGCCAGCCCGGCTGCGGAAGAGTTAAGCCCTGCTGCTTGCCCGGGTCTCAGGGGCCTCCCACTCGCCCAGCGTGGAGTATGAATAGCTGCGCTCCCCTCTGCTCCCAGCCACTTGCTTCCCTCCCTGCCTTCCCTCTCCTCCAGAGCCCCGGCATCCTCCCCGGCATCCTCCAGCAGCGCCGGCGCCAGAGCCCCGGCATCCTCTGGCAGCGCCGATGCTGAGCACAGAAAGTTTTGTGGGGGCGAGGGCCCTGGGTGAGGAATCGCTGCAGATGTGGGACCTCAACAAGCGGCTG
>NW_008820541.1:0-412 GCF_000699105.1 Pygoscelis adeliae | reverse complement strand
CCCCCCCCCAAGGCTTCTTCATATTTTCTCCCGAACCATCTTTTTGTGGTGTAGAAAAACTCCCCAACACAAGTGATAGTTACGACTACGTTCTATTTCAAATCACTGCTGTAGACACAGATCCAATATGTGACGTGATCCTTCTTAACCTTTCCTTTTCCTATTCCCAGCTTACTTAGATTTAAGAAATAAAACTTAACAAAGCTATGTCATTTTTCACAACCACAATTTACTTATTGATTATAGGCTTACGTCAGCACACAGCTTGCCTCTCCGTCTGAAACTCCAAGATTTACCCAGATGATAGGCAAACTAACACAGAGGAGCACCAACCCGGCTCCTATCTTCAGAAATTACCACAGTACAAATGCTTACTGCTGGTAGCCACACTGTAGCATTACAAACAAACAAA
>NW_008820540.1:0-418 GCF_000699105.1 Pygoscelis adeliae | reverse complement strand
CGGGGCTGGGAGGGGAGTTGGGGAAGGGCAGAAGGAATCGTCTTCAAGTGGGAGAAAACCGAGCACAGCTAGCGAGGCCGGCACCTCCCGCCTGAAGCTTCTCCTCCTTAGACAAAGGGAGAGAAAATGGCCGATTCGCTTCCCTGGGAGGACGGTGAGGCCAGGGGGGACGTTCAGAAAAACAAAGTCAGGAATGTGAGAAGTGGCTGCTGCATTAACTGACTTAAATAAAACTTGATGGCCAGGAGTCTATAACCTCATGGGAAAGGTGCAAAAGCTCGGGTGCCATTTCTCACACTGACGGCTGGAAATCCAGGAGAGGCACAGACCACCGCCCCACGCCTGCAAAATCACACCGATTGTGAAAACGCCGGCGCTGAAAGGAATGAATGCAAACCAGACGCTGGGCGCCAGCACC
>NW_008820539.1:0-417 GCF_000699105.1 Pygoscelis adeliae | reverse complement strand
CGGACCTGGAAAAGGCTGCTCTGTTTTTCCTCTTCACGCAGGACATTTTTGTGCTACTCACCACCCCCAAAAGGGGGGATCTCACCTGCCCTGATGCTGCTTGTCCTGCTTCTGGCTTTGCCGGTCATTCGTGCGTGTTCAGTGGGGCGTCCGGCCCCTCTACGGTCCCTCGTGCTCATTTTGTTCCTGGTCTTGCAACTCCCGGCGCTGGGATGCCTCCTGTGTGCAGCTCCACAGGGCTCTGCCGGCCCCTGCAGCGGCCCCGTCGCTCGCACGCTTGTGTGAAATGCTTATATAGAGCATATAGCGTATAGAGCAGAGAGTCTGGGCAGGCCTCGGCGCGCAGGGGGGTCTCCTGAGGCGGGGAAACGCCGGGGCAGCGGAGGGCCCCGCCGGGAGCCGGCAGCTGCGGCGGGA
>NW_008820538.1:0-416 GCF_000699105.1 Pygoscelis adeliae | reverse complement strand
CCATTCTCCTCCATGGGGCTTTCGCCACCTGTGGGGGGAAATCCCGGCTGGACTGTGGGGGCTGCTGTGGGACAGGACAGAGCCAGCACCCTCTCTCTGGCTTCTCCCGACCGACTGGGTGATCTCCCAGCTGCCCGGAGCCAGCCCTGCCAGCTCTGGGATGCTCTGGGTCAGGTGGGGTCTTGGGGACATGGGGCAAGCCCAGCCCAGCAGGACGAGGCGCATAGGGAGGGGCCGGGCGCCTTCCAGCCCGAGGAGAAAAGGGCCAGCCCAGGCCGGGGGCCGAGGACAGAGAGGGGCGCTGGGGCCACCAGTGGGCTCTGTGGGAGGGGGTACGGTGGGTGTCAGCAGAAGGCATTGCCCTGGAAAGCTGCCATCCCCGCAGGGGTTTGCCCTGGCCCTCCGCAAGCCATCCC
>NW_008820537.1:0-415 GCF_000699105.1 Pygoscelis adeliae | reverse complement strand
AGAGCCGCTTTCCCCGGGAGCTGCCGTCAGTGGACGGACGGGCAGGGCAGGACAGGGGGACCCCACGCGCACGGTTCTGTCGTGCTTTGGCTGGGATGCTGCCTGCCTCTTCCAGCACCCCGTGCCTGCACGTGCACACGCAGACGCACGCGGTCACACACACGGCCCCCATTGCCTTTTGCACCCACAGCCTGGCCCTGGGGAGAAGCGTCATACATTGGCCTGGGGCTGCAGAGAGGGCCCTCGGAGGTGGCCTCTAAGCCCGGTCATTCCTGCATCACGAGGAACTGGAGGATGCCAAGCTGCCTAGCCTAGGGAAGCCTGGACACCTGCAGGGCTCGCAGACGCCCAAGGCTTTCCCCGGCCTCTGCCAGAGCCGGCACACACTTACCCTTCCCGTGCTCTCCCGGGGAGG
>NW_008820536.1:0-418 GCF_000699105.1 Pygoscelis adeliae | reverse complement strand
CAGGGAAGCACAGGATACATTTGGTGAAGACAGTCACCCAGAGCACAAAGGATGTTTCCCAGGGCTTTGGGAAAGCGATGCAGCTCCACGCGTGCCAGCAAAGTCGATCGCTTGGACATCACCGGGTTGCAGCTCCCCCTGCAAGGTTAGCACAGCCCAGGGCTGCTGGAGCGCGAGACGTTGCCCCTTCAGAAATAACCGGAGTTACAGCTTCCTCCGCCAAACCTCCTGTAACCCCCACCGCTCCGACAGCTCCCCCCACTGAAGGAGCCCCCGCCGTAGGAGCTGCCTCCTCCACAGAGGCCCCCAAAGCCCCCGCCGTAGGAGCTGGAGTAGGAGGATCTTCTGCCTCTGTATGAGCTCCCAAATGACCTGCTTCCTCTGTATAAGCCCCCAGAGCCAAATGAACTACCCCCTC
>NW_008820535.1:0-418 GCF_000699105.1 Pygoscelis adeliae | reverse complement strand
GGGGGCGCGGGGGACCCGCCGCCGCCTCCCAGCCGAAATCCGACCGGGGAAGGTGTGGGGACAAAAATAATCGCCGTTAATAACCACACGCGCTCCGCCGCCGTCCCCTTCTCCTCCTCGATTTCCAAGCGGGCTGCGAAATAATCCTGCCCACTCCGAAAAATGAAATAATAATAAAAAAAAAATCCCGCCTTCCATCTCCCCCCCCGCAGCCCCACACATTTTATTATTAAGTATAATTGCTCCCCCCTCCCCATATGGCACCCCGCGGGGGAGGATTGCCCCCTCCCCTGGTGACCAGCCTTTCCCCTGTCCCCTCTTCCCCGTCTCCTTGGAACAGTGTGTACATGATTTTGTAGTTTTTTTAAGGCGCCATGTTTATAATCCTCCATCATATTAAAAAAAAATCCACCCAGCA
>NW_008820534.1:0-417 GCF_000699105.1 Pygoscelis adeliae | reverse complement strand
TATTCGAGCCCGTTGTGCGATCAGTGCGATCACTGTCCCTGACCCCCATGGCTGCCCCTGTCCCCTTGATCCCAGACACCTGGGGAGCTCTAGGCCCCAATCCCGGGGGCTCTGTCCACGCTGCAGTGGACAAGCTGGGAGAGGAGGGGGACCGCCCGATCCCCTCACCTGATCCCCTTGCCTGATCCCGCAGCCCTGAGTGGAGGTGTCTGCTGTGCCAGGACCTGCCGCCCCCCGGCGAGGACCGTGCCGATGGCTTCGAGGACGGGCCGCCCCACAAACTCTGCCCCCTGGACCAGCAGGTAGGTAGGGGGGGGGGGTCTGGGGATCCAGTGGTGCATGAAGGGATCGAGGGATCCCTTTAAATCCCTGCAGAAATGTGAGTACGTGCTGCTGGAGCTGCTCTGCCACGAGCCC
>NW_008820533.1:0-414 GCF_000699105.1 Pygoscelis adeliae | reverse complement strand
TTTTTTTCTTGGACAAAGGTGCTGCATAAAACTGAGGATTACTTATGCCAAGTCTTGTGTAAAGCATCTGAATCCATCTATACGTGGGTTATCCAAGTGAAAAAGATGAAAGCCATTTATCATGTACTCAACCTGTGCAGTTTTGATGTCACAAATAAATGTTTAATCGCTGAGGTTTGGTGTCCGGTGGCTGATCTGCAAAATTTGCGCCATGCGTTGGAGGAAGGTTCAGTAAGTCAGCTGAATGCTCACTGATGTTAAAACTTTTGTCTTGAACTTACTATACAGATAAGGAAAGAAAATAATTATTTAAAATAGGCTAAAAGTAGGCACAGGCAAGTCTGGGTCTCTATGAACTCATATCAAACAATTTCTTTATAAGCAGAGCCTTTATTTAGTGTTGTGGGGGGGTTT
>NW_008820532.1:0-418 GCF_000699105.1 Pygoscelis adeliae | reverse complement strand
TTGTTGTTGTGGAAAGGCAGTTAGGCAATAATAGTTCTCTAAGAATGAGGTAGCGGTATTTTAAATATGACTGTGTTCCACAGAACTACTCTTATATAAGTTAAAAATAAAACACCTATTGTGAATTCTGGCTTTTCCTTTTTGTTTTGCGTCCCAGGCGAAGAAAAGCTTTCAACAGCCAGGACTTCTTTTTCATCTTGAATCTTTAGATTGTGCAGTATAAAAATAAGTTATTTAAATAAAATATAATAATAAATAAACTCTAGAAGTATGATGCCGATGAGCACCCATTAGATCCAAAGTTATCCTACAGACTCTCCTGGTCTTCACTGTTAACAACGTAAAAGCCCACTGACGATACAAAAGACACATGAAAGGTTACGTTAGCAGTTCTGGCTGGCGGGGAGGCAGCCCCCTC
>NW_008820531.1:0-417 GCF_000699105.1 Pygoscelis adeliae | reverse complement strand
TACAGCCGACAAAGGGCAGGGAGAGACCTCTGTGTATATAGTCTGTATGGTATATAATTATATACTGTAGAGTATATATTATGTGATACATATGCATATATTGTATATATAAACTATATCTATACATAAGCAGTGTATACATACTTATGCATATACATATATGTATACATAGATATCATCTAGTGCATCTATACTATAGGATATGCTTAAACATAGATGTGTATATTTTATAGTTTAGATATATGTTTATGCACATATATACATGTGTATAGTATATGTATAGAGAGAGCATGTGAAGTGTGTACACATACATATATTGTGTATGTATATATACACTATTCACCTGTGTTCTCTACACACACTATAGCTATTATATAGTATATACTAGATAGTATACATATGTATACTAGATAGTAT
>NW_008820530.1:0-417 GCF_000699105.1 Pygoscelis adeliae | reverse complement strand
TAAAAGTAGAGACCGAGCAAACCTAAAGCTCGTGGGAAACCTTAAAGGAGTGAACTCTGCTGAGAGGGTTGGGAGGGAGGGAAACGTGGGACTCGTGCCTGGAAATGCCGACAGCTCTTAGGAGCCAGAACCAGCCACTTCAACCCAAACTGGTGCAGGACACACCTCAGTTCCCTGGAAGCCCTCGCTGGACTGGAGGCCCAAAGGGGCACAGGAATGGTCGCACCCAAATGCACTCACTTGGCACCGGATGCGCAGACACCGGGTGTATTTGCTTGTGCAGTGCCCCGACACGAAGGAGACCGTGGAGGCGTAGCACGGCTTGTGGTTCATCATCCCCTCACGCTGCCTGGCATGGAAGGGCAAGGCGGTGCAAGAGGGGCACAAGGGAAGGGGGTTGTACTGTCCCTGGTGCCA
>NW_008820529.1:0-416 GCF_000699105.1 Pygoscelis adeliae | reverse complement strand
CTCTAGAGCCTCCTGTGGGCAGACCCAACCTACAGAGACCCTACAGAGCTTCCTACAGGCACCTACGGACCCTATAGAGCCCCACAAGGCTCCTCTAGAGCCTCCTATGGGCACCCATCCATCCCATAGAGCCCCTATAGAGCCTCCTACAGGCACCTACGGACCCTGTATGGTCTCACAGAGCACCTACAGAGCCTCCTACGGGCACCCCTCCACCCCACAGGGTCCCACAAAGCCTCCTACAGGCACCTACGGGCCCTATATGGTCTCACAGAGCCCCAGTAGAGTCTCCTACAGGCACCTATGGACCCTACATGGTCCCATAGAGCCCCTAGAGAGAACCCTATCGGCACTCACGGACCCTACAGGGTCCTGTGGAGACCCTATAGAGCCTCCTCTGGGCACCCCCCTGCCCC
>NW_008820528.1:0-417 GCF_000699105.1 Pygoscelis adeliae | reverse complement strand
GTAGCCAAAGAAGCAGTAAAGGACAAGCAATGAATCAGATCTCCAGAAACCAATGGAGCCACGTAGTTTGTAGCAGTTGAAGATCTGGCATGAGCAGACAGCCTAGGAATTTGGGCATTAAAAAGGAAAGCAGGTCACAGGGCTGGACTGATGATCTAAAAGAGAAGAGGGAAAGGTCATCATAAAACCCCTTTGCTCGACAGATTAAACTCCCCAGGGCCGGTCAATCAAGGTAATGTGATCTGAGCTAACCACAGCAAGATGCAATAAAAGACACAGAAAAATGGTGTTGGACAGAGCCAGCCAAGTCCAGCTGAATGGCACATGGGGCATGTTCTAAGCCAATGTCTCAGTTAAATTGCAGTACCCTCAGTAGCACCTTGCATCATCATCTGGGCTGCTCAATTCAAGACAATC
>NW_008820527.1:0-417 GCF_000699105.1 Pygoscelis adeliae | reverse complement strand
AAGCCGGGAGGGGGGAGAGAGGCTTTAACGGCATTTAATTAGCGATTTCCGTCGGGAAAAGGACAGCTGCTAATTAAATCAGGGATGGAAACGAGCGGCAAAGGGCGGGAAACCCTTCCCCGGGCAGAAATCGGCCCCGGGGAGGGGGTATATTGCAGGCGGGAGCAGGGCTGCTGCTCCCCGGCGAAGGGGCGCGAGCTCCTCGTTAGCTGCCAGAAGTCGTCAAGCCCCGGCTGGTTTGGAAGGGGGACGGCACGAGCTCGCCCGGCTTCAGCAAACAAAGCAGGGGAGGGAGAGGATCCCCGCAGGGCCGAACGCTTCCAGCGAGGCAGAGCTCGGCCCCGGAGCCACGGCGGGGATTTCGAGGGAGAATAAAAGGCTCCGAGTCGCAGCTGCGAGGTTTGGAAAGGAAAAAAA
>NW_008820526.1:0-416 GCF_000699105.1 Pygoscelis adeliae | reverse complement strand
CTTACCTGGCCATAGGAACTGCCACCTTGTTGCTGGTAGCCCTGTAAGAAAGGCAAGAACTCATTTGTGAGCAAAGCCATAGTCTTAGCACAGCCATGACAGAAAAGCCCATTTCCACTGAAAGTTCCTCCGCACTACGTTCTTTTTCCTTCACGGTAATTCAGTGGTACAAACCAAAATCAAGGACCGCTCAGCAACACCAAGAAGGAAAAAAAACCCAACCAAACCCCAAAGTCCAGTTACAAAGCAGGCTCCTACAGAAAAGCTCAATACATTGCAGCAAAAAAAGTATCACCTGGCCAGAGGACTGGCTGCCTTGGGAGCCCTTTAAAAAAGAGAAGGCAATTACCACCTTGACAAGGAGGCTTCAATAAAGAGCATGATGTTCACAGAAATACAGCTGCACAAGGGTTTCC
>NW_008820525.1:0-417 GCF_000699105.1 Pygoscelis adeliae | reverse complement strand
TATATATATATATATATGCTCTTTATTATTCCCTTCCTGTCTGTGCCCAGCTGGTGGACCCAGAAGGTTGCTGTCCCCAGGCCGGGCTGGCCCCAGTCTTGGGTGCCAGAGGGGAAGGTCGGCAGCAAGCCCCGGCAGCTCCCCTCCACCAAGCCCTGGAAACAACCGGGAACGGAAACCGGTCCTGCGCGGGGGAAGGCGGGTCTGTAACCCGCCGCGGGCATTGGTGCAAAGGGTGGGCGGCCACAGCCCCGCTTGTGCTTTGGGACTAGGAAAAAATGTCCCCCGCAGGGCCGCAGCCGCACTTTCCCTGCTGCCAGCGGGACAGTCCCGGTCGGTGGCCCCACACCCCGGCGGGCTCCGACGCAGGGCGGGGGCTGTCTCGGTGGCTGGGACGGGGCTAGCGGGGACCCGGCA
>NW_008820524.1:0-410 GCF_000699105.1 Pygoscelis adeliae | reverse complement strand
CTCAGGGCAGAATGAAGAATGTTGCCTCTTCCCCTCAAGTGCAAGTACATAACAGATACGATGCTCTGGGTTTAGAGACTGAAGAGCACGTGTGTAATGGCCAGGATCCAGGGGAAGCCTACCATGCAAAGTTGATCCCACAACAAAACTTGATTAGGACTACTGACACCAGAAAAGCATGTAAAATATTAGTAATTGGAGATTCCGTACCGAGACCGACTTTGCTGTCAAGACAATTTCTATAGAGAAAGTTTTCTGCCTACTAGGAGCTCACATTTGTGACATCACTGAGAGGCTGCTGAGCCTGGTGATGCCCTACAGATTGTCATCCACTCCTACTGCACGTAGAGCCTAATGATAGTATGTGGAGTAGCAAGGCAACTTAGACCCATCAAAAGAGACTGTATGTC
>NW_008820523.1:0-417 GCF_000699105.1 Pygoscelis adeliae | reverse complement strand
CTGCAGCCCAGCTCCCCGGTCTCTCAAAGCCCCTTTCAGCCGCTCTGCGGGCTCCTCACCGGAGGAGGCTGGAGCTACATAAAAGCGCATTATGAAAATTATAATATCGGGCCCAGAGCATGTCCGCGGAGGCAGCTCGGCAGCTTTCAGGCATTGAGCCCCTGTTCAGCTGGGCTGAGCTGTAAAATATCCATTTGAATTCGGTGCCTGAATGGAGCAGCAGCAAGAACAACAAGGACCGGGGCAACAGAGCTCCCTTTATCCCCCCTGCAACTTCCCCCTGCTTGGCCATTCCTTTCCTGTTGCACCTTTCTCGCTTATGGGCAAATTCAAGGGCTTTTCTTCTCCTCTTTTCTTCTTTCTTTTCTGAGTGGGAAGGGGGGAAGGAGTGGCGGGGGGGGGGGGGGGGGGGAGGGC
>NW_008820522.1:0-417 GCF_000699105.1 Pygoscelis adeliae | reverse complement strand
ACATGTATTCAGGCAATGTTAAAGGGAACTCAGGAGAGGAACTGCTGGAGTGTGATTCCCTCATACTGAAGAAGAGGCCTTAAGATGTATGCTTTCCAATACACGGTGTAGCTGCAGACTTTAAATACAATATTCCCTGGGGGAGTAACTATAATGATAATATTAAAAATGGCTATAAATTTTGATATTAACGGAGAAATATGAATAACACTATGCTATTTATGAAAGCTTCTTTATTAATCACCATACTGAAAAGCACTTAGTTATCTAAGCGCTAGCTTTATTCTTCTGGGGACTGTTGATGGGCCAGTATCGCTTTTACTCTTTGTTCATTCCTGTTGCTGCGAGATTTCCATGAGTAGGGGTGCAGGTGGGGTGATAGGATATACTTCACTGACCTTGGTGTCTGCAGGGTTG
>NW_008820521.1:0-417 GCF_000699105.1 Pygoscelis adeliae | reverse complement strand
TGCATCCAGATGCGCTGCCCGTCGTACTTGCACTGGCACCGCATCACGTTGTTGGAGAAGTCTGACTCGGCCACCTCATGCTTGGGGTTCACAACCACCTGGGGAGGGCGAGGGGCAGGGTTGGGGGCACCACTGCCGTGCCTTGGCCAGGCAGAGCTGTGGCATGCACCGTGGGGTGCAGAGCAGCACCCCGATGTGCAGGGTGAGGGGTGCTGGTGGTGCCCATGGAGGGTGGCCCCCAGCCCTGAGCTCCGGTGGCTTGAGGCACACCCTGCCCCTCTGTCCCCGTACCTGGAAGGTGTAGCTGCCTGGCGGCACGTCAGTGATGTCAATCCACTGGCAGTCGATGTCGTGGCGGTAGGTGTCCCAGCACCCCACGCTCACACCCTGCTCCCCAAAGTTGGCACAGGCGAAGCG
>NW_008820520.1:0-417 GCF_000699105.1 Pygoscelis adeliae | reverse complement strand
CTCCCCAGGGCTGTGGGCGAGCATCCCTCGATGCCTCGGTTTCCTCGATCCGAAGCGGGGACCTCGGATGGGACCCCGGGAGGTAGAAATGGGGAAGATGGTTTCTGGGGCTGGCCAGCTGGCCCCTCGCTGCAGGAAGCGCGCCTCAAGCGTGCAGCTGTGGTTTCGAGCTGGCAAATGGTGCTTATCGGGGCTAGATGGATAAAGGAGGAAGGGACCAAGAGCAGCAGCAGCAGGATGATGGGTAAGGTTAGAAAAGGAAGTAAGCGGGCGCAGAGAAGACAAGTGTGGATGTGAGAGAGGGCACAGATGGACATTCGGTTGACGGACCTGGCCCACCCTGCCCCAAGGTCCCCCCCGTGGTGCTGGCACACCGCGGCCAGGCTGCCTTTCCCGCCCTGGTGCCGTCCCAGATGG
>NW_008820519.1:0-416 GCF_000699105.1 Pygoscelis adeliae | reverse complement strand
TGGCCCCTCGCAACACATCTCCCAGCACGCGGGACCTTGCTCCCCCGCCGGCTGAGGGGCTCCGAATCCCCTTGTCCACCCGGTCCCTGGGGATTGGCGGCCGGGGTCACCCAGAGCAGGGACCCTCTGTGCCGGGGATGGCAGGAAGCCATCGGGGTTTGTCACTAGCTCTTGCGGTTGTGCGCGAGCTGCGAACCAGCTTCTCTAGAGTTTGCTCATGAGGCAGGAAACCAAGGCCAGGCGGTGAGCAAGAGCGAGTGGCAGCAGCGGGGAGCGTGCGCCCGCGTGCGGGGGGCTCTGCTCCGCTCCCCAGAGGGTCGCCGCGCTCCTGCCGGGGATGGAGAGGATGTGAGCGGGGACGGCGCCTTCGCTCTTGCTGCTGGGCCATGGGAGTCTGAGAGCGGCTGGTCCTCACC
>NW_008820518.1:0-416 GCF_000699105.1 Pygoscelis adeliae | reverse complement strand
CTTTTTTCTTTTTTCTTTTTTCTTTTCTTCTTTTAAGTACTGCAGTCTATCATTTTATTAAAACAAGCAAGCAGCATTTAAAAAATCATCAATTTCTCATGAAGAATGGAATAAATGAGCTAAATATGCTAAACATTTTGAGTCTTTGGTCTCTAAAAGGCTTTTCTTGCAATAACGCCAGCTCCCTTATGTCTGCGTTATAGAGCACATTTTAGCTTGTCCCAAACTATGTGTGCGCTATTGCGACAGCTAGGGCAGCGGACAGAACTGACTGATCGAAACCTCATTCCTCCTCTTAAAGATAATCTCTCTGTCACTACTTTCCGTGACAAGAAAGACAATGTCACTGTGTGGACACAGGAAGCCCACACCTCCCACCACAGATACCTGCTCCGTTTTAGGAGTCCAACCAAACT
>NW_008820517.1:0-416 GCF_000699105.1 Pygoscelis adeliae | reverse complement strand
GATGGACTGCGGCACCAGGGAGGGATCCCCATCTCCATCCCTGGTGCCCCGTGGGGGTCCCTGAGGCAAGTGGTGGCACCTAGAAAGGGATCCCCAGTCCCCGGTGCCCAAGAAGGGTCCCCAGGGTGGACGGTGGCACCGAAGGGGGCCCCCATGTCCATCCCTGGTCACTGAGGGGTGTCCCCAGGGTGGGCAGTGGCACTGAGAGGGATCCCCGTTTCTGTGCCTGCTGTCCGAGGGGGTCCCTGGGGCAGTTGGTGACCCCCCAGGGGAGACTCTCCCACCCCCCAGTGTCCCCAGGGCAGACGGTGGCACTGAAAGGGACCCCCATTTCCAACCTTGGTGCCCAAGGGCAATCCCTGGGGAGGTCGGAGACACCTAGGGGGGGTGGGGGACCCCCCACCCCTAGTGCCCAA
>NW_008820516.1:0-416 GCF_000699105.1 Pygoscelis adeliae | reverse complement strand
AATGATTCTATGATTTTATGATTCTATAATTTATGTACATTTATGCTACTAATTAAAGGTGTCCCAGACTGTTCTGGCCAGTATGCTTAAGCCAGCACTAAAGCCAGCAAACCCAGAATGTCCCATATCTGTGTTATTAAATACTCAAAGCCTCAGAAGACAATGGTCATATTTGAAGCATTTATTGCTAAAGGTCTTTGGACATTGCTAATTCCTGCATCATGTTCAGGAATCATGTGAGTATCAGCTGGCACAAGGCAAAATGTGTTAGAGTCATTTTAATGATTTTGCGGTACAGCAGTTAATTTCCAATACTGAGAGGCTGTTCAATGTCAAATTTATGATCCTTCCAGAGTTGTGCAATATGTTGGTTACGCAGTTCTTTTACATATGTTGTGGTTTAACCCCAGTTGGCA
>NW_008820515.1:0-409 GCF_000699105.1 Pygoscelis adeliae | reverse complement strand
GGTTTTCTGCACGTTGAGGTACGAGCCGGTGCAGAGGGTTTGTAGGAGGCTGGCTTCCTGACTGCTCATCAGCTCGTCCTCAGGGTGGTGGAGGAAGCAGAGCGTGTCCCCCAGCTGCTGCTCCCCTGTGCACATGCACTCCAGCTCCACACGCAGGCGGGAGCTCCTCACCAGCATCTCCCCTTCGGTGCCCAGCTCGAGGTGGAAGGAGTGCCCGGGGGGTGGCTTCAGGGGCACAAGCAGGCGACAGACAAAGTCTTCTCCACAGGCATTCCAGCCTTCTAGGGAGCCGCCCACCCCGACAGCTGGCTGCAGCCGCGGCATGAAGTCGTCACCGGAGAGGATTCGGCAGACCCCGAGAAGGTCGTTCACCAGCTTTTCCACCACTGTACATGTCCTTTGCCTGTTC
>NW_008820514.1:0-416 GCF_000699105.1 Pygoscelis adeliae | reverse complement strand
CTGGGGACCGTTGGCCCCCCAGGAGTACTGCAGCCCCCAGGGGGTGGGACCACCCCTGGGATCACCTCCCCTGGGGACCTGCTCCCCACCCTGGGATTGGGGCCACCCTGGGGAACTGCAGCCCCCTGGGGTGGGACCACCCCTGGGATCGCCCCCCCTGGGGTTCAGCTCCCCGTCCCGGGTTTGGGGCCACCCCTGGGATCGGGGCCACCCCTGGGGATCTGCTCCCCTTCCAGGATTGGGGCTATCCCTAGGATCAGCCCTGGGGATCCGCTCTCCCCGGATCAGGGCCACCCCAGGGATCTCCTCTCAGCCTGGGACTGACGCCAAGCCCGGAGTCGGGGTCCCCCTGGGGATCTGTGCCCCCTCCCAGGCCTGGAGCCCCCCTGGGGATTGGGGGCCCCCAGGAATCTGCC
>NW_008820513.1:0-409 GCF_000699105.1 Pygoscelis adeliae | reverse complement strand
AAAGTATTTAATCCATCTTTTTTGTATAACATGGGCCATGGTGTTTCACTTACTTCTTTGTTGTACTGATCCAAAGATGTTTTCCAGAAAAATATCTCGTCTTAATTTGAAGATGTTATGGTAGACTCACCTGCTTCCCTGACTGCTTGGTCTATAACTGTCACTTTAAAGATAACTATTTAGGCATCTTTTCTTACCTGATTTTCATTAAATACAGCCACTGTTGCTGTGCATCAAGCCACAGGTCTATAATACGGTATGAGGCTTCAAAAATCAGCCCTCCTCGTTGCCTCCTCTCCCTCAAGACTTAAACTGTTTGTCTTACTGCATTGTTAATATCTGAATCAGCTCGCTATGGGACACAGTTAGCATTTGCATGCCTCTCTAATAAAAATAGTATTGAACAATG
>NW_008820512.1:0-415 GCF_000699105.1 Pygoscelis adeliae | reverse complement strand
AAGCCCGACGCTTTCCCCGGGCGACGGGCGGAGTGCGGCCCCGCCGACGGCCGCGGCTACGCGGACTACATGTACGCGGCTCCGGGGGAGCTGAGAGACAGAGCAGCGCAGACAATTCCTTCCCCGGAGTCCGAAGCCATCGCTTCCAGCAAACACAAAGAAGAAAAGCACGAATTAGACCCTAGTAAGTCGAAGTCATTCTTGTTTACGACCGGGGAGGCATTACGGCTTCCAGGACCCTACTCAATAAAATGAAATTACCTTAGAGAGCCCGACCCTAAAACTCCAGATACGCAGGAAGATCTGGGGGTTTGAGCGAGTCCGCCTAGCAGAGCCGGCGAGCGAATATCTGTACTTTGTTTGGGGCTCTTTAGTCTTTTTGCTGTGGTTTGTTTTGTTGTTTGGGGTTTTTTTT
>NW_008820511.1:0-416 GCF_000699105.1 Pygoscelis adeliae | reverse complement strand
TGGTGCAGGGGAGGCTTTGCCCTGCCGTGCTCAGCCCTCCTCAGTCAGAGCCGATGCTCGGCCGCTCCCCAGCACCCGCGGGACACGTGCTCGGGACACACAGCTGGGACTGGGACAGACACAGGTGAGAGCCGTGCCCGGACTCCCCGGTAGCTGGTGACCACCTGCACCCACCCACCAGGCACTCAGGGGAGCCAGATCATCGGGGGAAAAGCGGTAGCACCCCACTCCCGGCCCTTCATCGCCTCCATCCAGATGGATGGGCAACATATCTGCGGGGGCTTCCTGGTGTGGCCCAAGTGGGTGATGACAGCAGCCCACTGCCTCATTCCCAGGTGAGCCATGCTCCCACGCAGGGCACACACCTCCCATCCCGCCCCACCCTGAGACACGGTGTGGCCGCCTTCAAACAGATA
>NW_008820510.1:0-416 GCF_000699105.1 Pygoscelis adeliae | reverse complement strand
ACGGCTGCCCCCACTGCGGCTGGAGCAGGGGCTGTCCCTCCTGTAGGTGTCCCCCCCAGCTCGCTTCAGCTTCGTTATACTGCCGCTAATTAAGTGACACTGAGCAGGCATGAAGCGGCTTGCAGGAGCGTGCAAGACGCTGCCCGGGCCGGTGGCTGCTGTTGAACTGCGTTGTTGCAGGCAGCTGCCCGCTGCCAGGCGAGGGCCGCAGGGAGCAGCGAAGGTGACATGAGCAGCCCCCCGGGAGAAGCCAGGGGGTTGCGATGACTTTGGGGGCTCAGCAGGGTCCTGCTCGGCATGCGCAGTGCAACGGTGCGGGGCCGCAGGGGAGCAGCTCCCTCCTGTCCTCTCAAAAATAAACCTGGCTTTATTGAGCCTGCCTGATCTCTATCCCTGGCCTGGCTGCGGCCAAAGGG
>NW_008820509.1:0-416 GCF_000699105.1 Pygoscelis adeliae | reverse complement strand
AACCCCTTGGACCTGCGCGGGCTTAAATCAAGACAGGGTTTGTCAGAAAACAAGCTGGGAAAAAAACGGGACGAGCTTTTAGGTCTCCTCGGGGTTAAACCCGGCAGCAGCATCTCCGTTACCGGCCCGCAGAGACCCACCGGCCACGTGGCCACCGAAGGGAAGGAGCGGAGAGGAAGGTCAGAGCAGAAAGCGTTGTAATTTAACCTGACATTGATCCGGGCGAGGCGGCCGAGAGGCCGGCGCTGCAGCCTGGCACTGAAGAATTAAAGGCAGAAATAATTAACGCCGATCGGCGAGGTTTCACAGGAAAGGAGGGCTGACGAACGGAACCCGACACGGGTCTGGAGAGAGGCCACTGGTCTATGAGCTCAGGTAGCTCTGTCGGAGCAGGACGCTTTAAAGGTGCAACAGTC
>NW_008820508.1:0-415 GCF_000699105.1 Pygoscelis adeliae | reverse complement strand
ACAGGGTTTCCCCTGAGCCCTCCCACAATGCCCCACTTGGACCCAGGGGAGCAGCACCTGGGGATGGGCAGGGGGAGAGAGGGAAGGATTTGGGGATGGAGGGCTGGAGGGAGTCGTCAGTTTGGGGACCAGTATGTAGGTGGAGGGGTGGGTGGGCAGAGGGGTGGAAGAATGAATTTGGGGCGAGTAGATGGGTGGAGGGGTGGATGGAGGGATGAATTTGGGGTGAATAAGTTGATGAGCAGGCACACAGAGGGATGGAGGGATGAATTTGGGACAAGTGGATGGGGGAACAGAGGGATGAATTTGGGGTGAGTAGATGGATGGATGGGTGGGCAGAAGGACAGAGGGACGGGTGTGGGGAAGGACAGATGAACGGCTGGGAAACGGATGGGTGGCTGGCCCAGCAGATGGC
>NW_008820507.1:0-414 GCF_000699105.1 Pygoscelis adeliae | reverse complement strand
ATTTAGTTCAAACTCAGGGCCATGTTGGGGGCAGGGGGGAAAGGTCAGATTTGGTTACCTTCAGGAAAGACAAAAAGAGTTCTGGGAAAAGAAAATCTCAGGTAATGTTCCTCTTTACTGGCTGATTCCTCCATATGCCCTAAAGAGCTGCATGTGGCCAAATGAGTTGGTGAGAAGCAGAGACAGATGGCAACATGTGATCTGGAAGGAACACAGGGTTTTACACCCAGTCAGAGATGCAAAACCAGAGCCCTGAATACTCATGATTCTTTTGGTGTAGCTGACATCGTCTGATTCCTCGTCCAAATATCAAGATTTAGGCTGGCCTCTAATCCAAGGATTAATTTTGGTTTCCTCTTTGTTTTGAATCTGGCTTTCTTCCAGAAAATGCTATTCCTTCTGACCTCCAAATGA
>NW_008820506.1:0-416 GCF_000699105.1 Pygoscelis adeliae | reverse complement strand
GTGAATCACCAGCTGCTTCCTTTGACGTCAGCCCCTGCACCCTCCTGCGGGGAACCTGACCTTCCTCCCCGCTGTTGCAACAACTTGGCCAAGGGGGAGGTCAGCCGCTCGCTGCGCCGGCAGCTCGGCCCCGGGGAGCCCCTCGCCTCCCCCATCCCACCCGCTGAGCCCCTGGAGAGGTGATTTGGGTCCTACCTGCCATCTGGGAACAGTCCCCGCTGCTCCCCGGGACGGCTCCTCTCCATCGCCGGGGCTGCTGTTCTCCATCACGTGCAAGAAGACGCCTTGCATTCACATCGGCGATGGAGGTGCTGGTGGGACGATGAGGAAGCCAGAAGCCCTTCCCAAATGTTTACTGGGAAATCCCCGCCGCAGCCGTGCTCCCGCTCGCCAACCGGTGCTGCAGTCCCAACGCA
>NW_008820505.1:0-415 GCF_000699105.1 Pygoscelis adeliae | reverse complement strand
AGCAGGTGATGGGACGGCGGGCAATGGGAGGGTGGCAGGGTGATGGGATGGCGGCAGAGCGTTCCTCTGGGCTTCCCAGCTCCAAAGGCTGAACCTTCACTGAGGGCAGAGTTATGAATATTTCACGGAGGGTTTTTGCTTTATAATTTACACTTCACCGATTCTGATAATTACACATCTGATCCGGGGGGGGGAAATAGAGGCAAAACCATGTAACCCACCGCAGTAACCACGACAGTGCGAGCTGCTGCTCCCGTACTCACGATGACTTGTTTGCAAACCACCTACAGACCCGAAATCACTGGCTGGAGACAGGCGGGAATCGCTGTACAGGGCTGAGCAGCAGCTGGCTTTTCAATAACTCACAGGGTCAAGACACGGGAGAAAAAATCCCAAACCAATTCCCCCATTTCCC
>NW_008820504.1:0-416 GCF_000699105.1 Pygoscelis adeliae | reverse complement strand
GGAGCCAGCCTTGGGCACCTCCCCACCTGGTGCTGGCACCCGTACCTGGGGGCACCCGCACTGCCCGGGGCACCCCTGCACCCATCTGGAGCTCTGCTGGCCCCTGGGGAGCTCGAACGGCACCCGGGGAGCTTTGGTGGCCCCAGGGATTTCTGCTGGCCCCCAAGCAGCTCTGCTGGCCTCTGGGGAGTTTTGGTGGTCCCTGTGGAGCTCTGCTGGCCCCTGGGGAGCTTTGATGGCCCTTGGGGAACTCTGCTGGCCCCCAAGCAGCTTTGCTGGCCTGCAGGGAGCTTTTCTTTAGCCTGAAGCCTTCCAGCCTGTAAGGAACATCTTTTTCTCCTTTTTCTGCCCCTGAGACAGCATCTGCCCTCAGCTGGGGAGGCTCACCCTGTCTCAGCACCAGCTCAGGACCAGCG
>NW_008820503.1:0-415 GCF_000699105.1 Pygoscelis adeliae | reverse complement strand
GCAACAGCTTCCCCACCGCCGGCGGCGGCTCCTGCAAGGAGACCTTCAACCTCTACTACGCCGAATCCGACGTGGACTACGGCACCAACTTCCAAAAGAGACAATTCAAGAAGATCGACACCATCGCGCCGGATGAAATCACTGTCCAGGATGATTTTGCTTCCCGGAATGTTAAACTCAACGTTGAGGTCCGGTCGGTGGGACCTCTCCGTCGGAAAGGTTTCTACTTGGCTTTCCAGGATTTGGGAGCTTGCGTGGCGTTGCTTTCCGTTCGGATTTATTACAAGAGGTGCCCGGCCGTTTTACGGGGCATGGCTCGCTTCCCCGAAACGGTGGCCGGCGTCGACTCGCAGACCTTGGCCGAGGTGCGGGGAACGTGCGTGGAGGAGGCGGTGGCCGACCAGGCTCCGGCGCT
>NW_008820502.1:0-415 GCF_000699105.1 Pygoscelis adeliae | reverse complement strand
CCCCAGTCCCCAGCTCCGGCACCACCAGCAGCTCAGCACCAGGGCCCTGGCTCACCGCAGCGGCACCCACGGCTCCCAGGCTCGGGTGCTTTCCCTTGCACCCACTGGGATGCACAGGGAAAACAAGGATGGGAGAGATCCCATGGCCGGTCCCTGCTCCGGGGTCAGGAGGCATCGCTCCACCGGCGTCGGGGTTACAATGCCGGCATTGTGCCGCTCACCACACATGCGTGCTCGCGTGGCCCCGCATGGCCAGGTGCTGTGCACCGGCCACGGGCATTCCCGGAGCGCCCTGGTGCCGGCGAGGAAGGGCCGGGGTGAAGCTCAGACACAGCCATGAGTTGTTCCCGGGTCGTGACTGTTTTTATGGAGCCGATCACATGCCTCCTTTCCCAGGGCTCCAGGCAGAGCCAGT
>NW_008820501.1:0-415 GCF_000699105.1 Pygoscelis adeliae | reverse complement strand
AGACCAGGGACCCGGCCCCCACCCCGCAGCCGGCAGACCCCCACTGCAGCGACCCCCCCTGCCCTCGGCTCACCCGCCAGAGCTGGCCAAGCACAACCTGGGCAAGGAGCCACCAAACAGCTTCTGCCCAGAAGGGGCTATAAAAAGCCTCGTAGCCATTGCTGGTGCCCTGGAGCACTGTGGGGACAGGCCGGCCGCTCAGCAGAGGAGCCCGGGGTGATGTGCTGGGGGTGCACGGGCACCCCAACGACGTGGTGTCCCCCCCACCTGCCGCGAGAGTCCGGCACAGGGCGAGCAATCGTTAAAGTACATATTTCTTGGACACCATGCTGGGTACGCAGCAGCATCGCCGTGGATAGCTTTTTAATAACTCATTAATAAAGTAATGCACGTGGTGGCCTTATTAAGCGGGACC
>NW_008820500.1:0-415 GCF_000699105.1 Pygoscelis adeliae | reverse complement strand
ACGTCCTCGCCTCCAGCCAGCCCAGACCCCCACCCCAGCAATGCCTCACCCTGTTTGTCCCCTGTCAGCACCCAGATCTTGATGTTGGCCAGCGTCAGGATGGCGATGGTTTCAGGGACCCCCTGCTGCAGTTTGTCCTCGATGGCCGTGGCTCCGAGCAGCTGGGGGACCCAAACAGGTGAGAGGGCAGCAGGGGCTGCCCCCCAGCCGCCTACCGCCCCCAGTGACCCCAGCCCACATACCATCATATCATGCTCCACCTCGTCGTAGAGCCGAGCCAGGCGATCCTCACGGGCCTCGGGGTCACTGCCAGCTCGGTGCAGCCGCTCGGACCAGTCCTCGTAGTAGCTCTCCTCCAGGTCTTTGTAGGCCAGCACCAGCGTCCGCAGCCCCTCGCCAGCATATTCCTGCAAGC
>NW_008820499.1:0-411 GCF_000699105.1 Pygoscelis adeliae | reverse complement strand
GGAACAAACAATATACCACTTATCACAGAGCGACAAACGATTTGACCAGAGCATATCGGAGGGAACCTATAGTTGTCACATCCGTTTACCAGTTGCTGGTCGTGATGTTGACTTACCTGTTCCCGACATTGGTTTCGGCGATCCGTGCCGTGCTCCCTTTTTTGCTGTGCTGTGTAGCGCTTGGTGGTGTTTTGCCTGGGAGAACGGTGATCAAAGCAGCGGCCTTGAGCCTAATTTGGCATGTGGGCCCTGCACTGATGCCTTCCCTCTCTTTTGGGAACCATCTTACGGAGACAATTAACACCTACTTACACTTTTTCCTTTTTCTCCGCCGAGAGCCAGTCGATGGAAGAAGCAGAGAATGGCGCCTTCCCCTTTTTCTCCTGTGGGGTGGATGTTGTCTCTCTTGTT
>NW_008820498.1:0-415 GCF_000699105.1 Pygoscelis adeliae | reverse complement strand
TTGGTGACGGCTTTCTTGGAGCCCTTCTTCGGAGCGGGAGCGGATTTAGCTGGCTCCGGCATTTTACAAGTCTGCCACTACCTGTCTACCGCAGGAACGACGTAAATACAATAGCAGCGACCCCCGTATTTATAGGGACGGTATGCAAATGAGATGACTCAAGGCTGTTCTTGTCTATTGGACAATCCGGGTTCGTGATGTCAAACCATCCAGCACCTTCGATTGGTCGCTATTTCATCTGTCTTCCCATTGGTTAACTTCACAATCGCAGCCTCCGCCAATCAGAAGTCCCACCGAACCACAGAAAGAAGGGATAAAAAGGCGGGGTGGCAGCTCTCGCTGCAGTTTTTCTGTTTTCGCAGCTTTTTTTAGTCTTTTCTGTAGGGTTTTTTTTTCTTTCTTTCTTTTTTAAACT
>NW_008820497.1:0-414 GCF_000699105.1 Pygoscelis adeliae | reverse complement strand
CGTCAGGGCTGCAAAGGAGCCGTGGAGGATGTACCCCGTTTAAAAGCACGTGGTTTTCAGAGCGTAGTGAGGCTGTTTGCTTTGGGAAGACAAACGGTCCAAGCAAGTGTATTGAATTAGTCAGTAAACACACCCTGTCTTCTGCCACTTGCTCCCGAGTGTGAGCTCCAGGCCAGTGTCCCCAGCCATTACCTGCTGGGGAGCAAAACCCGGCGGAGCCACGGCTGGCGAGCCCTTCCCTCTGCCCCAGCAGCCGTCCGGCGTCGGGCAGCATCTGTGCCAATCCCACACTTTTCTTCCCACCTTCTGGGAGTGACTTTCTGTCTTTCTGCCGAGGTTCATTTTGTCCTGGCTCTTCTCTGCAGAGAAGCGGAGAGTCCTCATGCTGCTGTCCCATCCCATCCCATCCCATCC
>NW_008820496.1:0-414 GCF_000699105.1 Pygoscelis adeliae | reverse complement strand
TAGCAGCTTCTCCTTAACGAACTGCCGCAGCAGCAGCCAGAAGGTGAGGGTGAGCAGGAGCTGCGGGGACAGGGGCGGTGAGCAGGGACAGCCGGGTCCCAGTGGGGACAGGGATGGGGACACCGGGCTTACCTTGGCCCCCAGGTCCAAACAGGGATATTTGGGGTGCACCAGCCCCAGCTGCTCGAGGCTCATGAAGCCGACGCGGGTGGGCAGCTCGGGGGCCAGATCCATGCCCCAGACGTACTGCAGGCTGCAGAGAGCGATGCCGTAGAGGAGGAGGAAGGGCGAGCAGAGCATGGCGAAGTGATGCCGGCTCCGCACCGTCCAGATGAGGCATGCCCAGAGCAGCAGCACGAAGGTCAGCCAGCTGTGGTAGGTGATGCTCCACACCTGCGGGCAGGCAGGAGGCGG
>NW_008820495.1:0-415 GCF_000699105.1 Pygoscelis adeliae | reverse complement strand
GACGCAGCGACGGCAGCATCTCCGTCCAGCACACAGGGCTCAGCAGCACCTACGTCTCCACCCAACCCAACCACGGCAGGTTCTCTGTCCAGGACGCAGGGCTCGGAAGGCTCAGTGGCGCCTACGACACCTTTAGCCGACACAGCTACCCCAGTGGCTCCAACAGCACCTACATCTTCATCCGACCCAGCCACGGCATCATCTCCCTCTGGGATAACAGGCACAGCAGCACCTCCGACACCTCCGACATCTCCATCCAACACGACCACGGCACCGTCTCCGTCCCACCCAGCCCTGCCCAGCTCCCCGGCCACGGGGCATCCATCCAGCTCGACGGCAGCACCAGCCCCGTCCTCGCCCGGGCCCCCCAGGCCCACTCCTGCTCCCAGCTCTCCTGCACCCACTGTGAGCCCAG
>NW_008820494.1:0-415 GCF_000699105.1 Pygoscelis adeliae | reverse complement strand
AGAGCAGCTGACATACATATTCTTCGGCACGCCGTCCCACCTCTCCAGCAGCAGGGTCAAGCCGCCTTACTCTCTCCACGCAGGCAGAGCTCCACTTGCACAGTCCTGCCCGAGAAAGCTTATAAAATTGAGTTTTACCCCGTAAAAACCAGAAGTTAAAGAGCCCGGGCAGCTAAAAATCACTGGCGGAGGTTAGAAAGGAGTAACAGGGGGAGAAAAAAACCCGAACCAAACTTGTGATGGAATAAAACAAGGAGAGTTGCCTGCCTGAAGGGTTACTCGGGAGTTGGCGAGGTCAAGGGATTCTTTTTATTTTAAAAGAATCAACCCGTTTCACCCATATTTGCCTAAAACGGCGCAGGCAGCAGGGCAAGGAGGCCGTTAACCCCTCCCCGTAACGCCCGGCGGCTTTATC
>NW_008820493.1:0-414 GCF_000699105.1 Pygoscelis adeliae | reverse complement strand
CAGCAACGTACCATCTTCCCAGGCATCCCCGCTTCGCCGTCCTTTCCTGGCACGCCATCCCTGCCCGGCACACCCGGCTTCCCACTCTCCCCCTGCGGAAGGTAAGAGCAGGGCTGGGCCACGGGGATCCTGCAGCCCCCCCAGGCAGCCCTGAGCACCCACACTGATGGCAGCTGGGCAGGGGGGGACAACACACTCACCACTTGTCCTGGCAGCCCAGGGACACCCGGTGGGCCCTGCAATGGAGACACGAGCAGAAATCAAGTGGCAGCCCAGGCACCAGGAACAGCCAAGGGGCAGGTCGGCGGGGGGCTGCAAATACCTACCCCCGGGCCGGGGGGGCCAGGGGGGCCGGGCAGCCCCATGCTGCCCTGGGGACCGGGCAAGCTTTGCAATGGAAATAGCTGCATCAGA
>NW_008820492.1:0-414 GCF_000699105.1 Pygoscelis adeliae | reverse complement strand
ATATATATATAAAAAATGTCAAAAATAGATATTAAAAAACGTAAAAAATAGATGTATAAAAACATGTAAAATATACAAAAACATGTAAAATAGATATATAAGAACATGTAAAATATGTATAAAAACATAAAACGTATAAAACCATGTAAAATATATATAAAACCACATAAAATATATAAATATGTAAAATATATATAACAAAATACATATATTTTACATATGTTTATATTTATAAAATGTAGATATAAAAATATTACATAAAAGATACATATTTTGCATGTAAAATATATATTTTACATATATATTGCACATAAAATATAAGAAAATATATATCTACATATCAATATATAACACTACATGTAAAATATATATCTTACATATATCATATATATAAAATATATAAAATATATAAAA
>NW_008820491.1:0-413 GCF_000699105.1 Pygoscelis adeliae | reverse complement strand
AGGTCTGCACCCATCCTGCCGGCGATCTGGCCTCGTGGCACGGTGCACCGCAGGCGGGGTTTGGGGGAGAGCTGGGTCCCTGGGCTGGAGTTGCAGGGACGTGGTCCTGCCAGCGGCCATCGCTCACGGCAGCGCTCCCTGTGCCAGTGCAGGAGCCTCAGGTGCCTGGGAGCGGCGCAGGTGGCTGCTGGAGCCTCTGAGGTGCCTGGGTGAGCAGCTGGGGATCGCTCGGACTCGCCTGGGGACTTGTGCTGGGGCACTGCTTCCCCACGGCACCCCCAGCATCCTTTTCCCCCTGTGATGCCCCCCAGCATCCTTCACCCCTGCGATGCTATCAGCACCCTTCTCCCCTCCAACAAACACCCTCAGCGTCCTTCTCCCCACTGTGGGCTCCTGTCTGGGTGACCCTCCTT
>NW_008820490.1:0-414 GCF_000699105.1 Pygoscelis adeliae | reverse complement strand
GTCCCAGTCTCAGTCCCAGTCCAGTCTCAGTCCCAGTCCCGTCCCACTCTCAGTCCTAGTCCCAGTCCCAGTACCAGTCTCAGTCCCAGTCCCTGCCCCAGCCCAGTCCCAGTCCAGTCCCAGTCCATGTCCCAGTCCCAGTCCCAGCCTCAGACCCACACCAGTCCCAGTTCCAGTCCCGCTGCTGGTCTCAGTCCTGCTGCTAGTCCCAGTGCCAGTCCCAGTCTGGTCCTGACCCCAATGCTGCATCCCAGGCCGTTCTGGTCCGAGTCCCGCTCCCAGTCCAGTTCCAGTTCAGTCCCAGTCCTGGTCCCAGCTCTGGTCACAGTCTTGCTCCCAGTCCAGTTCCCCTTCGGTCCCACCCTGGTCCCAGTCCCGGTCCCAATGCTGGTCCCAATCACGGTGCTGGTCCTG
>NW_008820489.1:0-413 GCF_000699105.1 Pygoscelis adeliae | reverse complement strand
CGGTCCAAGCCCTGCTCTAATCCAGTGCTACTGGGGCGCTGGGGGGTACGGGGATGGAGGAAGACCCGTTGCAGGCCATAGGGTGAACGGTTGCGCTTTAAGGATTCAATCCTTCAGGCACCGGCAAGCAGAGCTGCCCACGGTTTGGCCTTGGGGTGCAGTCTGCCCACCCCAATTTGGGGGGTGCCCAGCACTTGCTGAGGTCCAGGGACATCTCCCTCGGCAGGGCTTTGGCAGACACAGGGTTAAAAGGCTGCAGCCCAGGCAGGACGGGAACAGGAGGAAATTGGGGGTTCCCGATGGGTAAGAGCCCCCCAGCGCACCGGCATCTCCGGAGCCTCTTTCGGGGGACACGGGGCGGGGGACACTGCAGAGCAGCCATAGGGGCAGCCCAGGGCAGAGGCTTACAGCAG
>NW_008820488.1:0-414 GCF_000699105.1 Pygoscelis adeliae | reverse complement strand
GGGGGTGGGCAATGGCCACCCAAAGCCCCTGGGGGTCTCGGCAGCGGCGCAGGGCAGCCCTTCCTTGGCAGAGGGGTGAAGGCAGGGCGGCAGCCCAGGGACCGTGGGCACCCCGGGTGTTAGGAAAATCTCATCCCCTAACTATTGTACCAATTATAGTCTGAAATTGTACGAACTTTCTGAATATATATAGTTTACATTGTATACTGTATGACTAAAGGACCCCGGCTCATCGCAAGGAGAAGCGTAAAGCAGACCCCTGGACTACCGAGATCTCACCAGCATCCCAGCCCCTCCGACACCGCTGTGAAACCCCCCATTAGCCAGCATCACAGATAAGGAACCTCAGCAACTCCCAGAAACATCCCAGCAGCATCCCAGCAGTGACAGAGCTCCGGGGGAGACCCGGGCCCC
>NW_008820487.1:0-413 GCF_000699105.1 Pygoscelis adeliae | reverse complement strand
TTTTGCACCAACATTGTGCGCGTATCGAGTTGTTTCCTTTTTTTTTTTTATGATTAAGCATCAAACTTCTTGCTGGAGATCAAAGCCAAAGGCTCTTCCTTTTTGGCTCGCGGCGGCGCTGCATGCGTAAGACGGGGGGAGTTGTGTGTAATAGGTCTGGGATCCTCGTAAATAAGACGACAAGAGACGAGCGTGGTTGCGTCGCTGGGGTATTTACTGTCAATATCCTGCTTTTGAAGCAGGGAGGAAATTTGTATGGACGGTTGCCACGGATGGCTCACGTTTTATCCTGCCGTCGGGGTTCGGGTATTTTTAAAGGTGGTTTTTTTTTTTTTTTCCTTCATGATAGGGTAGTTTGCTGCTCTGTTGTACTTTTTCCTTTGGGTACCTCAAACGGTAGCCGGGGCTCTTGA
>NW_008820486.1:0-413 GCF_000699105.1 Pygoscelis adeliae | reverse complement strand
TCCTAGCTCCCTATGGATGCTCCTGGCCCTACAGGGATGGTCCCGGCCCCCTATGGATACTCCCAGTCCCATATGGGGGGCTCTCGGCCCCCTGTGGACGCTCCTGGCCCTACAGGGATGGTCCTGGCCCCCTATAGAGGCTCCTGGCCCCCCTGTGGAGGCTCCTGGCCCTGTAGGGCTGCTCTCAGGCCCCTATGGATGCTCCTGGCCCCATATGGATACTCCCAGTGCCATACGGAGGCCCACGGCCCCATAGGGCTGCTTCTGGCCCCGTATCGATACTCTCAGTCCCATATGGAGGCTTCCTGGCCCTACAGGAATGCTCATGGCCCCGTACAGAGGCTCGTAGCCCCGTATGGACGCTCCCAGTCCCGTATGGACGCTCCCAGTCCCTACAGGGAGGCCCGTGGCCC
>NW_008820485.1:0-410 GCF_000699105.1 Pygoscelis adeliae | reverse complement strand
TGTGTAAACTTTTGTGTTTACAACATTGCTTCAATCTGCTCATAAATAGCAGCTGTTTCTGTTCTGGTTGTGAATTGCCTCAGAAATGGCTGAGGTAATAATTTTGAATGCTTTACACAACTTTTTTAAAAATCTAAGAAAATATTGTTTCACTCTTCAGTGCTGCAAAATTGGAACATTTTTAACATTATTGAAATACAATGCAGCTTTTTGTGGTAAAAATGGTTCTGAGAATTAAAAGAAAATAAATAAGGACAAAATGATGCACATGAGGATGAGTTAGATACACTGATGGAGAGAGGATGAAGGCAATATGTGAATAGAAGGAACTTGTAAAATTTTGTAACGCTAACTCCTATATTCTCATCACAGGACATGTATTTTCATCTTGAGGGCACTCACAAGGCATG
>NW_008820484.1:0-412 GCF_000699105.1 Pygoscelis adeliae | reverse complement strand
TTTGAGATCTGAATTTAAAGCAACGAGAGGTACTGAGTAGGGGAAATGCTATCCTGTAGCTGAAGGATGAGAAGTGCGGGTAAATGGCAGAGTTGGGTAAAATAGCCCATCAACAGAAACACTGGAGTTGCCAAAACTGCATGTTTCATGATTTCACATTGACTGTCTTGAATGTTTTACTTCTTATTTGAAAACACTGCAATGCTCAGTTTTGATATTTCTAAGGAAAAAAATCCCTCCCCTGTTTTTAAATGCCAACAAGTATATTGATATTCCAAGAAGTCTGAAACTTGGTTTGGGTCCTAGTGATGCTAAACACAAAATATTTCTGATCCACTCCAAAGTTTTAACATTCTCTTTTCCACCATGTATGAACTGGAATGCTCCCAGATAAAATTGCTAGCAGTAAAAA
>NW_008820483.1:0-413 GCF_000699105.1 Pygoscelis adeliae | reverse complement strand
AATCATTCATCATTGTTTCCCGTGCATGTACAGCTCCTTCCAGGTGTTTCCAAGTGTGTTCAGGAAGTCTTCATTGCCATTTTTAATGTCATGCCTTCCGAAATAGGCATATTAAACAAAAATAATGCACTTGGCTAGACATATATTGTGGGGACCAAAATTCACTGTAGTTGTAGTTGCTTTTGTTCCCCTGTCATCACCGTTTCTCTGAATATTCTAGCAAATTTGCTTCATGACAGGAACATCCATTTGAATGAACGGGAAGTTTGGGTTATATATCAGAGAAGGAAATTTTTGAATGTCGAAAATGAACAAAGAACAGAAACACACAGCACTTACAGTCAAAACTAAACAGCTTGGTTCAAATACCTCAACTCAGATTCCAAATATGGGCAGTGAACATCTCCCTCCCA
>NW_008820482.1:0-413 GCF_000699105.1 Pygoscelis adeliae | reverse complement strand
GTTCAAAACTGTTACTCCACATTTTAGTACTGAAAATATACCCAAATAAACAACTTAATTGGGAGGTAACCTCCATGTCTATACGCCCATTTAGAGAACCCATTTCATCAGTATACGAGGCCTGAAAACAAGGCCTACCACACTGAGAGCTGCCATATTTCTTCTTAAATAATTGACAATCCTAAATCACAAAAATAACATCATAAGCCTTTCCTAACATTTAGTGATGTTCTTTAATTTTCAGCATGTTAAAATGTTTTGATCACAATTGTCAATTACCACTTATCATCAGTATTTCAATTACTGACATTAATTAAATACTTCTCATGCTTTCATATTTATATAGATGAACCATCAAATCTGTCTCAACAGTATCAGAGATATTTCCTTAAAATATCCTGAATGAAAAAAAA
>NW_008820481.1:0-413 GCF_000699105.1 Pygoscelis adeliae | reverse complement strand
ATAGCGCCCCGAGAGCATCCCAGTAGTGTTCCGATAGTGTCCCGACAGTTCCCCGATAGTGTCCCCCGAGAGAGCCCCCCGACAGAGCCCTGATAACGTCCCCAAGAGTGTCCCAATAGCGTCCCGATAGTGTCCCGACAGAATCCCGGCAGCGCCCCCCGGTGGGGGGAGGCACCGGGACAAAGCTGCCGTAGCTGCAGTGACAGACAACAGGCGGGATAACAAGGTGATAATCGCAATGGATAATCGCGATAGAGCCCCGAGAGAGCCCTGAGTGTCAGGACAGAGTCACAGAAGAGCCCCCATAATCACAATACAGCCACGACAGAGACCAAATAATTGTGATGGGGTCACAACAGAGTCATGACAGAGTCCCAATAGATGTGACAGTAACGATAGAGCCCTGATAATCA
>NW_008820480.1:0-413 GCF_000699105.1 Pygoscelis adeliae | reverse complement strand
GCCTTCCTGTGGCCCCCAGCCCCACCCAGGGCCTCAGTACCCTCCCTGTGCCCCCCAGTTCCCCAGTTCCCATCCCAGTGTGCCCCCAGGACCCACTGTCGCCACCTGCTGCTTCTGCATTCTCCCAGTGCCGTCCCAGCTCCCCAGTGCCCCTAGACCCCTGCTCACCAGTTGCACCAGCCACTCCCAGTTCCCAGGCAGCAGTGTCCACTGGATCTGGTTTTGGCCCAGAACGGGCAGGAGGTGGAGGGCAGGCAAGGGGTCCAAGAGCTCCAGGCAAGAAGGGGCAGAAGGGGGGCCACTGGAGACTTGGGAGGCACAGGGTCTTAGGGGGCACAGCTGGATCCCAGGTGGCTCCCAAGGAGACACCAGCCCTGCTTTGGGCAGGGACCGATCCAGAGGCTTGTCAGGGG
>NW_008820479.1:0-413 GCF_000699105.1 Pygoscelis adeliae | reverse complement strand
CTCCAGTGGCTCAACCCTTAAGCCTAAACTTGCGCCTTACTACTTTTACTTTGTGTGTGTTAACGCGTACCTGATAAATATATTTCAGTTGATTTATCGGTTACAAGTTGTAGTAAGTGGTCCTTGGCTACATAAACCTCTCCTCTACATTTTTTACATGTTATGACTCATTGTTGTACTTCGATACAAACCAGAAACGATTCTGGCAAAGTGTGGCAGTCTAACAGTAACACTGCCCTGACTTTTCCTTTCCAAAACATGAGCTCCTTATCACCTTTTCTGGGAGATAGTGTAGTTCTGCGTATCAGCATGAACTGGATTTGTTGATTTGTATCACTCAGTTTTAACTTTTCTGTTGTTGAAGTTGAAAGGCTAAACTAAGCCAAGAGCTGAACAATCGGTAGGTACGAGAG
>NW_008820478.1:0-413 GCF_000699105.1 Pygoscelis adeliae | reverse complement strand
ACCAGCTGCTGGGGAAGGAGGGAGCCCGCGGAGCCGGGAGCGCTGGAAAAGCACATCCCCGCTTCAGCGGTCGGCCCACTCGCTGAGCGGAGCCGGGAGGTGCCGAATTAGCAGCTGGGGACTCCCAGCGGGGGCAATTTCCGTCATTAACGCCCTCCGCTCCGCTGTCGTGGTGTCTGTAATGCCCCGGCGTGGGTTAGGGCGTGGGCCCTGCGCGGCTCGCGCTGCCCGCTCCCTCTGAGCGGTTTCCTCCGGCGTTTTTTGGGGGTGGAGGTGTAATAAAAGCCTCTCCTCTGCTATAGGGATCGGGACGGTTTGCAGCGATGGAAGCCTTCAAGTCTCAAAACAACCTGGCCCGCAGGGAGAAGCCCGGTGAGTCACGTTCAGGTGCGAGCCCCGAATCATAGAATCAT
>NW_008820477.1:0-413 GCF_000699105.1 Pygoscelis adeliae | reverse complement strand
CCAGCCCTCATGGCCGCTGGGCGCCCGCGGGTACGGCATCTTCCCTGAATCCCTTCCCGCCTGTCTTCCCCACCGCAGACCTGATGTCCTGTTCCTGCATGGCCAGGCGTTCACCTCCAAGACGTGGGAGGCCTTGGGCACACTGGCATTGCTCGCCGGAGAAGGCTACCGTGCAGTCGCAATAGATCTGCCTGGTAGGACCATGGCACTGCGCTTAAGTTGATCCCTCTGGGCAGCTCCAGTTCCTCACCTCACCCACCGCTGGGCTCTGGACCTCTTCAGACAGCTAGCGGTGGTCCTTGGGGCTTCCAGCCCAGCACAGTGTGCCTGGGATCTGGCTTTGCCCCGGGGCATTGACCTCCGTGGTCACCCAAACCTGGGTTGGGGTTGGCTTGGTCTGGCTGGCGCATGGC
>NW_008820476.1:0-413 GCF_000699105.1 Pygoscelis adeliae | reverse complement strand
CTTTTGGTGCCAGGCTGGTTTGGCTTCGTGATTTCTCAGGGCAAAAGAAAGGCAAAGAAAGGGTTTCCTTTCTTGTCATGACAAAACCTACAATGTTAGTAGAATAGAATTCTGAACACGGGGCCCCACATGCATGTAACACGAAGGTGGCTGACGGGTAAGCATGCAACTGAGGTAAGTCCCGGAACGGGAACTCGGCGGGATTACAGGCAGCTGCAGGGAAGTTGTTTCTGGGTTACCGGAGGAGACCGCGGTGTCACCAGCGCGTTTGTATCTCCCCAACGTTGTTAAACCTGCGACAGCTTCCCTACCGCCTCTGACTCTAAACGAAAAGATACGATGGAGACAGCCCAAGTGCTGAAAGATGAACAAGGTAACGTTATAAACACAGATTTCCACCCCCCCCCCCCTGT
>NW_008820475.1:0-413 GCF_000699105.1 Pygoscelis adeliae | reverse complement strand
CCCCGGCTCCCCTCCCGTGGGCTTTTCTGGCACTGTGAGTCTCCCTGGGCATCCTGGTGCAGGGAGGGGGCACAGACCTTGATGGGGCTGGGGACACGGGGTGTCACTGCAGCGGGGACCCCCCCTTCCTGTGGTCTGGCAGCGGCTACAGACGATTTGCCTCCTTGCTGGGTGCTTTTTGGAGGTGCTGATGTCAGCCGGGTGCTGGGTGCCGTGGACCTGCCCCGTGGTGGTGCCATGGGGGTTTTCCCCGGGGTGATCCCACGCGGTACCTTGGGGACCCCCAAGCTGTCCTGCATGCTGGGGTCCAACTGGGAAGGGGTGGGTGCCCGGCACGTCACCCTGCGGCCAGGGGAGCTGGGTCGAGCGGGTGACCTGGATGGTGGTGGCTGCCTCCCCAAAGGGGCAGCCGG
>NW_008820474.1:0-412 GCF_000699105.1 Pygoscelis adeliae | reverse complement strand
ATGCCTCGGGGACTTCCAAATTTCTTTATCTGTCCAAGAAACACACTGTCAGCCTGGCATCTATGGCCAATGCCAAGGAGATGCACAGGTGGTGTAACTCAGAATATGCAGAAAGCAGGTTCCAATGCAGTGGGCTGACAGATGCTCTGGGCCCCACAGGGCAGCCTGATGTAGGGTGTGTTTCACAGACAGTAATTAAAGGAATCCCTTCTCTTATCTACCACCATTCTAAGTCAACATTTAAAAATCTGGGGCTAATCAAAGTAGTCTATCCTTCAGTCTTACCTTATGCTTTGTTGTTGAGAAATGCAAAGTTATGTGCAAAATCCCTTCTCTTTCAGAAGACACTAACTCCTAAAATAATTCAAAGCATATGGCATCTGCCATATACATTGCTGAACAAATCAGTGCC
>NW_008820473.1:0-413 GCF_000699105.1 Pygoscelis adeliae | reverse complement strand
AAATTAACTCTGTCTCAGATGAAACCAGGACAGTGACATAGAGAAAAGGCAATATGAGGGAAACCTGGACATCAAATGGGATTATAAGACAAAATATTTAATTTAGAGCAAAGAGACTGGTACAGACCAGTGGTGGAACTTGTTGGAATATGCTATTACAATCAAGTAAAAGAAGAAAATACAAACCATTTTATGACCAAGTACTAGAAGAAGGAAGGTTATGCACCGAATCCCTATATTAATTCAGTTCAGGATCCCATCTCACAATTATGTCCTGGTCTCTTCGTTCTGGCTATGTCTCCAGGAACAGTTGCAGGATCCCTTACCAATAAGACGTAACACTGGTCTCACTCTCTGCAGAACTAGGAGTAGCTCTGTGTCATCAAATCACAGAATCACAGAATCATAGAATC
>NW_008820472.1:0-411 GCF_000699105.1 Pygoscelis adeliae | reverse complement strand
AGGACACGTGCATTTCCTTTCTAAAAAGTACAAGGTGGTCCCCTTTCTGGGTGCTCTTTAGGCTGTGCAACTGTGAGGATGCACGGACATCTCGAGATCCCTACCGGCTTCTGGGCTGGTCACAGGTTTTTATGGGATACCCTTTAGCTGTCCTGCTGCTGCTATGATTCCATCACCATTTCAGTTCATTATATCCTCCTTTCCCTCCCAACCCCAAAAGGGCTAGAACAGGTATAAATAAATAAATAAACAAAGAAACAGGATAAATCAACCATGCTAATAGCATAAAGTATCCGCTGCTGCTGCGCACAGCCCTTCCTTTAATATCTGTGCGGCTTGCTGTCACCAGCAGCTCATAAGCGGAAAGAAAACACTCAACATGTTGCATAGCATTCATCAGATTCTTCCCTC
>NW_008820471.1:0-413 GCF_000699105.1 Pygoscelis adeliae | reverse complement strand
TAAAGCTTTAAGAAATAAAATGCTTTCTACTTAAAATATGTATCTAGTAACTGTGCTTAGTCATTTACTTTTAACAACCTTAATTTGTTTTTCGTTTTTTACTTTTTTAATTTGAAGAATATATTCTGGTCAGCTAATAGTTTTGTCAACCCCTTGTCCAAAATTTACCTCTCTGTAGTTACTTCAGTGATCACTTTTTAACTGCAGATGTTCATACTGGGGTAAATTTGAAATAGAGCACTTACTTAAACAATATTACAAAATACCGAAGGGATATTGAGGATCCCATAATTTTTGGAACAGATAGCGCAGACTTGAATAGCCCTAGTGCTGTAACTGTTCTGTAACAAATATTCCAGTCATACTACATTGCTGGCATGGTATTTGCTGTGGTTTAACCTCAGTCGGCAACT
>NW_008820470.1:0-413 GCF_000699105.1 Pygoscelis adeliae | reverse complement strand
GTCTTCCTCCCGTATCCACAGGAAACCACAAACGCTTCAACCCAGCGGCCTCCTCCACCTTCATCAGCACCAACGACAGCCTCTACATCGCCTACGGCACTGGCAGCATGACCGGCGTCCTGGGCTACGACACCGTCACCGTAAGGCGGGGCGCACCAGACGCCCCATCCCACGGGAGGGGGGCCACCGGGGCACCGCCCGCCCAAACCAAGCCCCTCTCCCTCTCCCCATCTCTCCGACCAGGTCACAGGCATCGAGGTCGTCAACCAGATCTTCGGGCTGTCTGAGACCGAGCCCGGCGATTTCTTCTACTACGCTCCCTTCGACGGCATCCTGGGGCTGGCTTTCCCGAGCATCGCCTCCGCCGGAGCCACCCCCGTCTTCGACAACATGATGGCGGAAGGCCTCGTGGC
>NW_008820469.1:0-413 GCF_000699105.1 Pygoscelis adeliae | reverse complement strand
AGGGTGCTGCTCATGTCCCCCGTGCTGTGTTAAATACCGCCAGCTTTGCTCCGCGCTCGGTCTCGGGCACCGCACTAATCTCCTGTCTCATTTACTAAATGAGGGCCATGGGCCATTAATAATCAGAATTTCTTTTAGTGCAAGAAAAATGCTGTGCAGGAGCATCCCCTGTGTCCCCGGGAGGGACGTGCGGTGCGCAAGCAAGTGACACCTGTCGGAGCCCCCCTGTCCCTGGCACCCACAGGCCGGCACTGCACCATGGGCTCCCCGCAGGGCTGGGCAACGCAAGCTGGGAGCACCCGGCTGCAGGCCGGTGCCATCTGGCTGCCTCCCCTGGGGTGCAGAGGTGGGTCCCCAGGACCCCCCAGGCACTTGGCACAGGGAGAGACCCAGGGAAGGGGCTGCTCCTGGTG
>NW_008820468.1:0-408 GCF_000699105.1 Pygoscelis adeliae | reverse complement strand
CAGGGGAAAGCCTGACAAGCCTACGACTCTGCAGAGGCCTGAATGCTGTAAGAGGAGGACTCGTTTAGAGCTGGGACCTTATTTCAGTGTTGTGGCTAGAGAGTCAAGAATAGATTTTATTTCCTAGATGACCAAGCTCTTGGCAGTATTTCAGTGTGTGTCGTTACATTACTAAGAACATACCAAAGTTTTCTTCTCCAAAAGAAAAGACATCCTAGATTAATTACTAATTACAAAATCATAAAAGAAGTCAGACTAGCACAAATATTGACCACCACAAAACGGGCTTTTACTTTTAAGTTTTAAGCTTCATGCAGTCCTGAAGGAGGCATTTCCACCGTCCTTTCTTCTGTTTGATTACAAGTCAGGAGCAAACTGTAGTTTTGCCCATTGGGAGGAAAAAAAAAA
>NW_008820467.1:0-412 GCF_000699105.1 Pygoscelis adeliae | reverse complement strand
TATCTGTAGAGGGGGTCTCACATCTGTACGGAGGGGTATCATGTTGATAAGGAGGTTTATCACATCATTGCAGAGGAGTTGAACGTCTGCAGAGAGCGCTGGCACATCTGCTCCGGGGGGGTGTCCCATCTACTCGGGGGCTTGTCCTGTCCATCTGGGGGATGTCCCATCCATCCGGGGAGGCATCCCACCGGCGCTCACCCTCTCTCCCCCCGCGCAGGACTGCCAGGATCTCACCGATGTGGAGCGGGCCATTGAGACCGTCATCAACCAGTTCCACTGCTACGCGGTGAAGGGGCAGAAGGAGTACCTGACACCCAACGAGATGCAGGACCTGGTGGTGCAGAAGCTGCCCCACCTGGGGAAGGTGAGGGCAGAGCCCGGGGGTGGGCAGGGGGAGCTGGGGTGGGCA
>NW_008820466.1:0-408 GCF_000699105.1 Pygoscelis adeliae | reverse complement strand
CCTTCCAAGGCATTGCCTTTCGGTGGCTGCTCAGGGGCCCATAAGACTCAGTGCACCCCAGAATAATGTGGGCTGGATGGGACTTCTGGAGGTTCTCTGGGCCAACCTCCTGCTCCGAGCAGACCAAGCTTCCCAGTGGCAACTGGGAAGGCTCCCGTCAACTTCTGAACACTGCCACTGTCGGAGAGGTCACTGTCTCTTGAGCAGCTCTTCCAGGGCTGCACCGCGCCCCCTGTCACTTCTTTTCCCACAAAGACAGATGGTATTTCCCTTGTTGCAGCTTGTGATTGTTGTCTCTTGCCCTTTTGCAGTGCACCTCTCCAGAGAGTCTGGCCCCATCTGTCTGTGTCCCAGCACAGCTTCCACTGCAAATCCCGGAGGGAGCCTTCACTCCTAATCCTGGTATTT
>NW_008820465.1:0-413 GCF_000699105.1 Pygoscelis adeliae | reverse complement strand
CCCCCCCCCCCCGCTTTTTCCCCCCCCCATCACTTTTCTTCTGCAAAAATTCCCACCCGGCTCCCGTCATAAATAAAATCAGAGACTGAAAAAGAATCCAGTCCCTGATGCATTATTCATCCCCGGCACCGCCGTTAGGCTGGATTTATGACAGCTAATACATGCAAACTAAGTTTGGGCACTAAATGTGAAAATTAAAGGTGGGAGAAAGGTGGGGGTTTTTTGGGTGTGGGTTGTTGTTTTTTTTTTGTTTTTAAAAAGGAACTATTCAGCATTCCCTGTTTATGCAGCTGCGGGAGATGTCTCGGCATCCTCCTCCTGTGACCCGATGTCGGAGGGAAGGGCCCCAAAAGTGATGAAAAGCAGCAAGAAGCAGCAATAAAAGGTTGTTTTGGGCATTATCATAGAATCAT
>NW_008820464.1:0-413 GCF_000699105.1 Pygoscelis adeliae | reverse complement strand
TGGCAGATGGGCACCGCGGTGGGAGACCTGCCACACATTCCTGCCTGCCCTCCATATGGCATCTCATCCACCTCCTGCCTCCCTTCGTGGCCTGGGCTGACCCCTTCCCGGCTGGCGAAGGGACATCCCAGTTAAAGTCCCCCGTTAAGGTGCTCTTGGGTGAGGAACAGCCTATAGCGACCCGTAAATAGTGACCACCAGCTGCTGAGTTTGCCCGGGGAGGGAGCAGAGATGCTTGCCAGGGAGGAGCAAGATGCTGGAGCTGGGACACGCGTGTCCTCACGTCTCCATTTCGGCAGCAGTCACTGTGCCCGTGTACGACCCACAGCCCTCAAGGGCTTTGCAAAAGACCCGCAGGGCCGGCAGCCAGCTCAGCATCCCCTCTGCACCCCCTCCAGCATCCCCCTCCCCAC
>NW_008820463.1:0-413 GCF_000699105.1 Pygoscelis adeliae | reverse complement strand
TTCTTTCTTTCTTTCCTTCCTTCCTTCCTGTCCTTCCTGTGCTTTCCTGTGCCTTTCTCTTTTTTTCTAACTCTTTCTCCCCTCCGTCCACTTTGCCTTTCCCCTTCCCTCCTCTCCTTTCTCCTCTCTCTTTTTCTGTCTGTATGTATCCATCTCTCTCTCTCTCCCGTGCACCCCAGTCACTACCACACACCGACAAGAAACCCGCGCAGTTTCAGAAGCCCCCGCAGTTCCCCGAGCTGCTGCCTGCCCTGCCCGTCCCCAGCCGACCCTCACTCCTGAGTTAGTGCACCGAAGCGCCGAAGGTGAGGCCAAGTGCCACACAGAAACGAGAGGCCGCTCCAGGCCTGGGGCCAGCTCCTCACGTTTCGGGGGGTCCTCTGGGAGGGCGATAGGGCGGGCGAGGTGGGGCA
>NW_008820462.1:0-407 GCF_000699105.1 Pygoscelis adeliae | reverse complement strand
TTCCAACCTAAACGATTCTATGATTATTTCACAGTTGTTTCCAGAATTCAGAAAGCTAAAAGACTTATGCTTTTTTACTTTATTGAAAGCAGAAATGATTTTCAAATCAGAAGAGGCCATATCCCTGGACTTTTTCAACAGCACGTCTGCGAATTGCTTTAGGAATTTCACATCTGTAGGTTGATATAAAGCATAGCTGAACTTCTCCTCACAATAGTCTACAGATATCTGGGGCCCATAGACAACAGGTTGGAAAGCTCTGGAGAGGTGCATTTCATTAGTGGTGCTGCCAGTACAGGTCCTAAGAATTCCCTTGTGCTGGAGAGAAGGATTGCTTTAAATGGCAATACTCAGTATGAATTTGAGGCAGCAAACTAAATAGCAATACACACTAGCTGGATTTCTGA
>NW_008820461.1:0-410 GCF_000699105.1 Pygoscelis adeliae | reverse complement strand
AACAAGATCCTAGCTAGCTACAGACAGCCACGCTGCCTCTACTACTGATTTATACTGATACAGCACCCACCTGCACAAGTACATAGAACTTGGGTTTCACATTCCTGGGGAGGAATGTTTGTACTAAAACACTTTTAACAACTGCCTAGAAAGATCAGTTCGGTTCCAGCTTTCCAGTAATGGACCTTGGTATAACTGTGCGACAGATTTTTCTTGATGCAACTACAAGCTGTCTGGCAAAGGTCCTGCCTATTGCAGCTGTGATACTCACGGGCCACTCTTTGGCAGCTTCCAGCCGTATCGTTCCTAGCCCACACATGGGATCCAGCACAAAGGCCCCCGCCTACAAACATAAAGGGGTTATTGCATCCCAAGCAAGACAGACTCCTCTCCCAGGACAAAGCTTACTC
>NW_008820460.1:0-412 GCF_000699105.1 Pygoscelis adeliae | reverse complement strand
CGTGCAAAGTCTCCCCAGGGCACTCAGGGTGAGGTGCCCTCCCAGCCCCCCCTTCCCTGGCCACCGTCCCCTTCACCTTGCCGGTGCCTGGCCCGGCTCTGCTGCCGCCAGATGGGAAGGGAAGAAGCGCCGAGCGTGGGGCCTCTGCGTCTGCGTCACGTCCTTGGGACGCGGCGGTGGCGGCAGGGACTCAGGGCCAAGCTCGGCTCCTGCTTATGCTGGCGGCAACCCAGGACAACGCCACTGAGAGCCGGTCCAGACCTACACCGATGTGCCGGCATGGGGAATCTGGCCCCGGATTCACCCGTTGTCACTCCTCTCCTGGGAATCACCCCGTTTCTGTGCTGAAATGCAACGGGTTAGCGTCGGCAGGGATGCCCATCGCTGAGACACGCAGCAGGCGCCCCGGTTT
>NW_008820459.1:0-412 GCF_000699105.1 Pygoscelis adeliae | reverse complement strand
TGGGGGGGGGGGAGAAAAAAAGAAAATTAAAAAACCTAGTTCCCCGCTCTGGCCCATTGCGCTCTCACCGAGCATGGCTACCAGCCGAAGGGAAGCGATAAGAGGCAGATCCTCCATTTGGCTGGACACCTGCATTAGATCAGCCTAAAGCGATTCTCAGGCCACAGCCAAAGCCCACCCACCTCGCGCTGGCTCTGCATACACCAATGCAAACCTGATTTTTTAAAAATCAGCTTCCTCTGGGCAGCTTGGTTTCTGACATTTTTACCAAATTAAGCCAGCTTATTACGTGAGACAGCTGGGCTGGGGCCAGTTCAGGGCCAGCCTCTCCAATTTTTTCAGGGGCAAACCTAATTCAGTTCAGGCCACGTCAGGAGAGAGGGTCTCTTCGGGGAGACCTTCTTGCAGCCTG
>NW_008820458.1:0-409 GCF_000699105.1 Pygoscelis adeliae | reverse complement strand
GCACAGAGGCAGAATTAACTACGCAACTGCATCTCATGCTGTCTTGAAGTATGAGCGAGCTTCACCTGTTCGTTTCTGGGACTGTGCCGCTGCGATTGAGGAAAGAGAATGTCATTCCTGACGGATGTGTTCACCGTAGGAGTCATTTTACATTTCCTTTGCAGAAGACAAATACAGGAGAAAAGCTTTCTCTTTGATCGAGAAATCGGCATAATGGAGACACAGCTCTATTAAAGAAATGCAGCAAGGGTGGCATTTCTGATGTGGCTGTCTCTGCGCAGTGGAGCTTTCAGCATCGTTCATGGAACTAGCTGTATTTTTGTTTTGTGGCACAGCATAAAGTGATGACCTCGTCTCCATAATTTAGTAACTCTGGAAGTTGTTGAGAGAGTCTATTCCTAAGTCTTTT
>NW_008820457.1:0-412 GCF_000699105.1 Pygoscelis adeliae | reverse complement strand
ATTGCATTTTCTCTTGCATCTGGTCCCCAAGGTCCCCAAGCAGGAAGGCTCGGGTTGCTATAAAGCCCTGGTCTGTGTTTGGCAGCTAGGTTCTGGCTGAGAACTGGCAAGGTTTCTGGCAGCCTCTCTGAAAGGGATTTGAGTCCCACTGCAGGCTTAATGGTAGATGCAGTGTGATCCGGTTCCATAGAAAGTTTCTTTTCTTGTGTAGCCAGTTACATTTTCTTCCTGCTCTACAGTCTGTATTGTACGATCACAATTAGATGGGTGAGGGGGGGCTTGGGTGGGCAAGGGGGACTTGGATGAAGTAGACCTCAATAAGTATTATCATCACACAGATCCACTGTCAGTTACAGGAAGAAGGTTGTCACTTTTTTGCCTGATAGCAAAAGTTTTACCTCAAAAAGTCAAA
>NW_008820456.1:0-411 GCF_000699105.1 Pygoscelis adeliae | reverse complement strand
ATATATGTGTGTGTATATATATCTCTCTCTCCCTTTATACACTTTAAACACTACCCTAGATCACTGGGCAGAGAAGCTTATCAACCCCAGTCTACTTTTGCCGTTCTCAAAGTATCTCTGGTTCCCCATTGAAGAGGCTGATCACAAATCCTTCATCTCCTTCACTTCTAAGTCCTTTTTCCTTCTTTAGAAAACTTCACATGAAATATGCTTTCCACTGCTATGTTTTCCGCATTCATCTTAGAAGCTAAAACAAAGCTCATAAGATTGTTCTTCCTTTGATCTGTGTCATTTTCTGAATCAGAAATGCTGTATATGCCTGTAGTCTCCTGATACATGGGGTCCTTTGGGACAAAGACATTTCATGTGCATTAGCACATTCCAAAAAAGAAGTTCTGTTAAGCCACCTAA
>NW_008820455.1:0-411 GCF_000699105.1 Pygoscelis adeliae | reverse complement strand
GAACCGTGCGGTGCCCGTGTTCATGTCTCCTCATGTCCCACCTCGGGACAATTTGGAGACCGCATCCTTAACGGGAAAAGCCGCGCAGGGACGTATCTCTGGGTTCAGCTCTGCCACCTCCTGCTCCTTCCGTGGGACCCCCTTTGAAGGAAGCTAACGCTAGAGGCGAAGCCAGGGCTGGGGTGGGAGGTGGTTGACCCGGGGCAGCCAGGAGGTTTCTCCTGGGTCAGAGGACGGTGTCGCTGTGAGGTCTCAGGGGTTTGGTGATGGGACAGTCCGTATTCTGCAGGCATCTGAGGCCAGGCAGGTCAGGAGATGCCCGCAAGGAGCTGGCTACCGAGCAGAGGGAAACCAAAAGGGCCTTCTGAGTTGTCGCGGGCACATGGGGCGTGCCAGAGGTCCATCTTGTAG
>NW_008820454.1:0-404 GCF_000699105.1 Pygoscelis adeliae | reverse complement strand
GCACGGGGAGCGCTGCCAGCAGGTCGGGGAAGGTGATCCTTCCCCTCTGCGCCGCACCGGTAAGGCTGCATCTGCAGTACTGCCTCCGGTTCTGGGCTCCCCGGTACAGGGGACAGAAGCGACCTTTGAGCCTGGCCTGGGCTCACACATGCCATCCGCTCAGACGCGGTGGGTGGCCGGGGCACAGCCCAGGACCTCAGGACGGCACCTAAATGTCGCAGGTGGCCCAACATCTTTCTCCTGAACTCCTTAGGGCTTTGGTGATGTGCTGCCTCCAGAGCAAAAGGCAGCGGGACCGCGAGCTGGGGAGTCACGGCGGAAACGGCCTTTTTCCATGGCAATAAACTGCCTTTCAGAGTCAGTGTGAGCCTTTCCTTGGCGGGGTAGGAAACCGCAAGTGGCTG
>NW_008820453.1:0-412 GCF_000699105.1 Pygoscelis adeliae | reverse complement strand
AGCCGCCACGAAGGCATGCACCCTGCCTCCTAACGGTGAAAAACTGGCATAAATCCCAGATGTTAATCTCTCTTCCAACGTATGCATTGCTGGGAGCAGCGGGTTTTATCCATAGCCTGGCTGTACCAATAATTTCTTGTGTTGTGCCCGTGGAGGAGCTTTTCCATCGGTGCCCGCATCCCTGGTGCCCGGCTGTTTCGGGTTGGCACGGGGGCTGGAGGAGGGACAGCATCCCACCGCCTTGCTGGGGGCAGCGCTCGCCGGAGCAGCCTGGGTGCACCAGCTTCGATCTGATTGCTCAATCCCAAATCCATTTAGCAAATTCTCTCCTATTACCGCTGCATTATGTTGGAGACCCCAGGCACCTCCAGCTCATACCTTTCGCTCCAGGAAAAAAAAAAAAAGGCAGCTG
>NW_008820452.1:0-412 GCF_000699105.1 Pygoscelis adeliae | reverse complement strand
TTTTTTAAATATATATATATATATACACATTTTTCTTACAAAAATAAATTTAGGATTTTTTTTTTTAATAATATTTTTTTTTCCGTAGAAGTTGGTTTTGACTTGTAAACATGTTTTGCTTTTGCTTTTTAAATTAAGATAAAGTGATCTCAAAGTACCCGTTCCATCGCAAAGTGCTAAGACTTCTTTGTTTGTTTTTTTTATTTTTTTATCTTTTTTTTATTATTTTTTATTGCTTTTTCTGCATTAAATAAAAATCCCTCTCTCCCCCAACCCCACCACTCAGCCCTCCCCCCCAGCACACACTCCCCTCTCACTCCCTCTCCAAAATACATTCGGCCAAACCTGCTCTTGCTTTGAGAGTAAAAACAAAACACCAAAAGGAGAAAAAAAAACCAAAAAAAAAAAAAAA
>NW_008820451.1:0-411 GCF_000699105.1 Pygoscelis adeliae | reverse complement strand
AGTGGCCTATAAAGGTCTATACTGGTCTATACTGGTCTGCGCTGGTCCATACCAGTTTATAACAACCCACAGTGCTCTATACTGGTCCATACTGGTCTGTACCAGTTTCTAACAATCTGTACTGGTTTATACTGGTTATACCAGTGTCTACTGGTCTATAATAACCTCCACTGGTCTGTAGCAACTTATACTGGTCCATACTGGTCCACACTAGCCTATGCTGGACCGTAGCGCTCTATAAGACTCTGTACTGGTCTATACTGGTCTATAGGAGTCCATACTGGTCTATACTGGTCTGTACTCATCCATACTGGTCTATACTGGATCATACTGCTCTATATGTGTCTATACTGGTCCATAGTGGCCTGCACTGGTCTATAGGGGTCTATACTGGTCCGTACTGGTCCATAC
>NW_008820450.1:0-411 GCF_000699105.1 Pygoscelis adeliae | reverse complement strand
CCCGCAGCCCCCGCGCAGGGACGCTCACCCCGTCCCTGCCAGCGCTCCCCGCCCGCTCCTGCACGGGTTTGAGGTGAAAATATGATGGTTTTTTTTTCTCATCAGAAACGAAAAGGGTCCCCAAGGCTGGCTGGGAAACCACGCAAGGCTTAAATCTTCGTTTCCCCGTTGCAAAACAGGTGTGGGCTAATTCCCACCTAACCCTGCAGCTGCCTCGGGCACCCTCGCACGGCTCGGCTGCAGTCGGGGCGCCTTATTCAAAGTTCTGCCCTAAAGAAGCCACTCAGACCTCCAGCGCTCCCCGTTTGCTGGGGGAGAAATCCCAGTTTAACACGCGAACCCGAAAGGTTTGAGCTTCCGAAGGGGGGGGGGATAAAAATAAAATTAAAAAAAATCCCCATCCTCGTTGCC
>NW_008820449.1:0-405 GCF_000699105.1 Pygoscelis adeliae | reverse complement strand
AACATATTATCAATAGCTATGGAAAAAAAGGGCTATTCTTTTTTGTGTTTTTACCTACCAAGTGCCACACACACTAGGATAGCAACCTTACTAGCACTTATACCCATGAAGATGAACATATTTTTACCTGCCTTCCTAAAGCCAGGAGAGCTCCCCACCTAAGAACTGTGACAGATTTCCAGATCAGAGCTCAGACTTCTACCAAATATTGCAGATGAAAAAAAAATTGTCAGAAAGTCCTCACTAAGTGTCACACACGCCTCTATAGAATTAATGCAAAAATTATGTGAGGAAGTAATAAGGAAACAAGAGAGGAAAAAGACAGGGAGAAGTCACAGAATTTTCTCCAGGGTTTCTTCTTCCAGAAGAATGGCAGGATGTCGAGAAACCCGCCAAAAAAAAAGT
>NW_008820448.1:0-411 GCF_000699105.1 Pygoscelis adeliae | reverse complement strand
GAGATGGAGGAGGAGGGGAAGGAGAAAAGAAAGGGAAGAAAAGGAAGGAGGAGGAAAAGAAAATGGAGAAGGAAGAGGAGGAGGAAAAAGGAGAAGGAGGAAAGGAAGGGGATGGGAAAGGGGAAGGAAGGGGAAGGAGGGGAGGGCAGGAGAGGAGGGCAGGAGGAAAGGAAGGGGAAGGAGGGCAGAGGAAGGGAGGGGAGGGAGGAAAGGAGGGGGAAGGAGAGAAGGAAGGGGAAGAAGAGCAGGGGAAGGAGGGAAGGAAGGGGAAGGAGGGAAGGGAAGGAGATGAGGGAGGAAAGGAGGGGAGGGCAGGGGAAGGAGGGGAGGAAGCAGAAGGGCACGGGAAGGAGAAAAGGGAATATGAGGAAAGGAAGGGAAAGGAAGGGAATGGAAGGGAAGGGAAGGGAA
>NW_008820447.1:0-408 GCF_000699105.1 Pygoscelis adeliae | reverse complement strand
AGCTGCCTGCCGGGTTAAACCACCACACATGCTCACATTGCCAGATTTAAATATGTAATGACAGGGACATCCCTAGATATCTGGGTAGAAGACAGAGGATCCTGTGTTACTTTTGGTAAATGAAATTTAATAATATTAAATGGCTTCTTCATTAAAAGATTTCTTCATATCATGTCTATGATGCATGTTGCATGCCTGTCTACCTGCATCCATTCTCATGAATTACCTGAGCACTTAAGAGACAGTAGCAGAATTTTGGTACCAATGTGTACTTAACTTTTACTGTCACTTTGGTAAGAACCTCTCCATAAGCACATCAGTGCATTTTACACCCATCTCCTACACATTGTTATTGCATGGTGAATAATCTAAGTTAATGCATCTATGATGGAGTGACTACATCAGTGG
>NW_008820446.1:0-411 GCF_000699105.1 Pygoscelis adeliae | reverse complement strand
GCTAATGCACTAAGTGCTCTCCCCTGCAAAATACCTGCTCGAAGCCCGGAGGGAGCAAAGCAACTGCGGAGCAACTGCGGTGCAAACATTGCACACGAACCTGTGCAGTGCCCCAGTTCCAGGCCTGCGGGTGCTCAGCGAGGCACCCATCCTGCCCAGCTCCCGTGGGAAGCACATGGGTGCTGACCCCCAGCAAATGCAAGGAGCCTGGCTGTCCGTAGCAGGCACCCGAGCTGTGCCCATTTGTGCTGTGACCCCCCACATCTCCTTTTCCGCCCTCCCCAGCTGCCATCTCCTGCTCTTTTAGTCAATCCTTTGAAACGCCGGCTTGGGCAGCCTGGAAAAATAAGCTGAATCCCTGGATTTTTGCAGCAGGGATAGGCAGGGAGGAGACGGAGCTCACCCACCGTG
>NW_008820445.1:0-410 GCF_000699105.1 Pygoscelis adeliae | reverse complement strand
CCCCACAGCCCGTGCCAGAGAGGGGCAGTGGGATGGCTCCTGGCCCCCGATACCCGAAAGGAGAGGGGACGGAGGCGGCCGTGGGGCCCCGGCGCTCTGTGTGCACTGATGCACGTGTGGCGTATACATTGCACGTATAAATGATGCATAAATATATCGTAGGGTACGTGTGCTGGTGCTTGGTTACGGCAGCGAGTATGTACAGCAGGGTGTGCGTGCACCGGTGCTTGGTGACTGCAGTGGGCGTATACAGTACCATATATACCTTGCTACTACAGCGGATATATACATAGGGTATATAGCTGCTGGTGCTTGATTGCCGCTGTGGATATATACAGTAGGGTGTGGGTAAGTTGGCTGGTTACTCTAGTGTACACTAGAGTACACTTTTCCTGGTGGAAAAGGACCTG
>NW_008820444.1:0-410 GCF_000699105.1 Pygoscelis adeliae | reverse complement strand
CCTGATGTCACCCTGATGCCACCCCATGTCCCCACGTCCCCTGATGTCCCATGTCCCCTTGTGGCCCCCATGTCCCCTACATGCCTGTGTCCCGTGCTGTCCCCAATGTCCCTGATGTCCACCGTGTCCCTGATACCACCCACATCCCTGTGTTCCCCCATGTCCCTCGTGGCCCCTGATGTCCCCCATGTCCCCAGTGTCCCCAACACCCCTAATGTCCTCTGATCTCCCAGATGTCCCCCGTGTCCCTGATGTCCCCTGTGTCCCTGATGTCCCCGCTGTCCCCAGGCGCTGTGCGGGGCGGAGGACCCCGAGGATATCCGGGCGGCCTCGCAGGCGCAGGCGGAGCGGGTGGCGGCGCTGGCTGAGTTCAGCGAGAGCCTCAGCCCCGAGGAGGAGCGGGGAGGCCC
>NW_008820443.1:0-410 GCF_000699105.1 Pygoscelis adeliae | reverse complement strand
TTCAGATCATTTTTCTTTTCAGTTTCATGACGATAGGAGATTTCTTTCTGTTGCAGGCCCAGCACTCAGAGCAACCCTTTTACTGTGAAAATTCAATAGGACATCATAGGGCTCTCTTTTCAGAGGGATTCAAGATTACCTTTTTGCTTCTTTAGCTCTCTGTTGTTGAAGTATCATTTTGTTTATTGCTTCAGCTGCACAGAACTCATTGCCATGGGGTTGATCGGACAAGATGCACAGAATTGATTTTTGAGGCCATCTTCATTGAATGGCAAACTCGAACCTTCCTGAGCATTTCTAAATGTGTGCTTTAGTGCTCTTTGAAAGTTAGTCATCTTCAGGGCATGCCCAGCTCAACACTCAGAAACTGAGAGGCACATTAGACTTAGAATCACAGAATCATAGAATCA
>NW_008820442.1:0-406 GCF_000699105.1 Pygoscelis adeliae | reverse complement strand
ATCGCCTCGATCGGGGCAGGGTTCCTGCCCGCAGTCCCGCTGTCTGCACCCCCGTGTTTGCCCCAGGCAACCCCTGTTCTCTCCTCCAGTTCTCCTCGGCCGTGCTGGTCGGCCTCTACCTCTTCGAGCACTTTCCCGGTTTCATGGTGGGCGTGGGGCTCTTCACCAACCTGGTCTACTTCGGTTTGCTGCAGACCTTCCCCTTCATCGTGCTGACGTCCTCCAATTTCATACTGTCCTGCGGTGAGTGGGGCCGTCCCCTTCCCGTGGGAGTGGGCGCTGGGGCGGGAGTGGGCGCTGGGGCGGAGGAGGCCCCGTCACCCCCATCACCGGCTGGGCTCTGGGCGGCGGCCAAGGTTTCGGGGTTTGCTTAGAACGCTTAGAATCATTAAGGTTGGAAGAGACC
>NW_008820441.1:0-410 GCF_000699105.1 Pygoscelis adeliae | reverse complement strand
AAGTGATGGTGCCTAACTGGCCTTTTTGCCGAATATTTTCTTAGCGATGGGTGGAAAGGAGAAAGTTGCGGCATAGTTTTTATTCTCGTCTTCTCTGCAGACGTTTGAAAGCGTGAAGGGGAGGGTGGAGGGTGCCTTTTTCTTTTTTTTCCTTCTTTTCCCTCCTTTCTACTGAATTATTCATAGTGTCAGTGGTGAAGCCAGGACTATTAGCATGCATCAGACATGCTGTTTGTCTGTTTGCTAACATTCTTCATTCAAGACTTGTTAACTACCAGACAAGCTTAACACGCTTCTCTTTTTCCCCTCCCCTCCTCTCTCCCTCCGTCTCTCTCTCCCTCTCCCTCCCTCCTTTCCCTTCCTCCCTTCTCTTCCTTTCCTTTCCCTTCCCTTCCCTCCCCTCCCCTCCC
>NW_008820440.1:0-410 GCF_000699105.1 Pygoscelis adeliae | reverse complement strand
TCAGTCGGAAATAGCATCGTGGAAAAATGTCATGTAAATGGGGGAATTGTTCTAGCCCGGCACTTTGATTCCCATTTAAAGTGTTCTGTTCAATTTATTTCATTGTTGGCTACCTGGAGCCGCTGCGTTTGATTCCCAACTTCAGAAAAGGTGGAATTATCTCCAATAACAAAATGTTTTACATCTGCACCGCTGAATAAATTAAACCAATTAAGAAAAAACGGCTCAGATCTTTCCCCCCTGCTCGGCAAAGCAGGGGGAGCCCCCCGGGACTCCCAGAGCCCTGCTAGGAAATTGGGTTTGGATAAAAGCAATCTGTGCTCAGCAGGTGAGCGCCTTCCCCGGGGCAGCGGGGCTGCGTGCCCCAGCCCCACGCCGGCCCCACACTGTGGGGGCACCCGGGCACATCC
>NW_008820439.1:0-410 GCF_000699105.1 Pygoscelis adeliae | reverse complement strand
ATTGCAATACAAAAGCTACCAAATGCATTAAGCAAGCTGATCCTAAAAACAGCAAAAAAATCTAAATTCTTAATGACTGAAAGTAAAACATCATTCAGTGCTTTATTCAACTGAATCAATGGTTATTCACTCAACTAATCTTTACAAAAAGCTTATTTAGTTACTTACATCACAAATTGCTCACTTAGCAACTAGCTGTTTGTGCCATGCCTGTAGTGCAAGCCTCACCCATACCAAACCGAACAAATTCTACTAGGTTTGTATGACCAAGAAAAGAAAGATCGTTACTAATGTCTCTGTTGAAGGAAAAGTTCCTGTTTGATCTCAGTTCTTTCTGAACATGGTGTAATCTACTTGTGAGATTGAACTGCAGAGAAAAACTTGTAGAAATCAAACATCTCCAATTGTCC
>NW_008820438.1:0-410 GCF_000699105.1 Pygoscelis adeliae | reverse complement strand
AACACAGATAAAAGAGCTCAAAGTTAAAATCCAATTGCCTTATTCATATGAATAGTCCTATTTTCAGCCGTCCCCCTGAGGATTATTACAAGAAAATAGGAACATCATTATGAACCATGTTAAAATGGATATGATAGATGATGGATTAAACAGAGGGGAGAGGTCAGAAGCAAAAAGTGAGAACACTGAGTCATTTACATAGAAATAGTTAGGACCCTGTGTTTAGAGGAAATTATGCAAAAATATCACACAAGGAAAGCAAAGTAGAGGCTCACAGTTTGGAAGAGAAACCAGGGAGAGAGATGTTATGTGACTTAAAGTAGAAAAGATCTACCTCCTTGAAATTGTGAGCCCAGACCGCTTAGTTAGAGCGTCAGGTTTTCTTTTATAGAATCATAGAATCATTAAGG
>NW_008820437.1:0-410 GCF_000699105.1 Pygoscelis adeliae | reverse complement strand
TCGCAAACCCTTTGGTGCTCCGCAAAGGAAGCTATTAACGAGCGGGGCTCGTCGCGGGGCCGTATTTCTAAGGCAATCAGCGGATCTCGCCCCACAAAACCACAAACACGCGGGTGGAGGGAGACACGGATGGTCCCAAAGAGCAACCGGCCCTTTTAAAGCAAAATCTCCACTCCTCCTTCTTAAGATCTCCTGATTTCAAAGTGCGGACAGGCTAAAAACGCCCCGGCCAGGCTCGGAGAATCCCCTGCGTGCCGACTCACCTTCTTCTCCTCCTCAAACATCTTTCTGTTCTCTGGCGACGCGTAGACAGCCAGCCCCTGGGGCAGGAGCCTGTTCCGACCCACGGATTTCTTCACGCTGACCACGTCTCCCCGGCTCCCCAAATCTGCGAGGAGAGGGGCGAGAGG
>NW_008820436.1:0-410 GCF_000699105.1 Pygoscelis adeliae | reverse complement strand
TGCCATGCTGTGCCACGTGCCCCGTTCCTCCTCGTGCTGGGAGGACTCTCGCTGTGCTTTGGATCCCTGGCTCCGTGCACAGCAACGAAAGCCTGTTTTCTTGCAGGGGTGTTTGAAGCTCCGTCTCTCACCTCCCTCCAGAGCTGTGATTTCCCGACTGAGTCAGCGCCTGCAGCCAGATGTGGCAGAGGACTGTGCGGGGGCTGATGGCGGGGGGGTGCAGGATGTGTACCCTCGCCCCCATCCCCAAATCTGGGGAGCAGGAGGCCCGGGGATCCCCACCATGGGCTGGGATGTGCCCTGGCACCGGGCGCTCATTGGTGACTCGGGCGCTGGGTGACGGAGGCTTCGCCTGGGGCTGGTGGGAAGCGGGAGAGCCGGGACGCGGCGGCAGCACCCGGCTGGACCAG
>NW_008820435.1:0-410 GCF_000699105.1 Pygoscelis adeliae | reverse complement strand
TCCCTTCAACTTCTGTAGCAGCGGGGGATTTGACGCCCTCGGTGGGCTCGTTCCTGAAGCGGGACGAGTGGCTGGTGCTCGGCTCGTCATCCGCGAGTTGCGGTCGTGGCTGGGTTTGCTCAGGATCCAGCAGTGAAGCTGCCTTTTCTACTTCTCATCCATTCTGTAAACAGTGTAGGGGTTGCACGAAACAAGAACGACCAAACCGCGCTGGGATTTGCAGAAGGCCCGTTAAAACCTGTGGTCTTGGGAGCTCCTCGCTTCTTTGCAGCGTTCCCGCTGCAAAGGGAAAACACGCGGTAAAGCAGCCCAGCCCCGAGCTGCAGGCCAGAGACCACGGCACCTAAGTGATACCGAGAGGAAAGGGGAGGCTCCAGCTGCAGCCCTCGCCGCTGGTGGGCCCCGCTGTT
>NW_008820434.1:0-407 GCF_000699105.1 Pygoscelis adeliae | reverse complement strand
AATATGAATTCATCCTTCACTGTTGAATAAAAGCTTCTACGCACCCACAAAGCACAAATCTCTTGGACTGAGATGGATACTCCTGCTGACCTGTGCCACTGAAACAGAAATACCACAAGCACCAGGCTTTCTGGCAAATGTAACCTCTCTCCTGCAAGAGATTCATTTCTGCTGCTCATATTCACTCCTACTCTCTTTTAAATGTCTTAAAATGAGCAATAATCAGAGACTTTAATGCTGATCTTCAAGCATACAGAGGTTACCTTCTTACTCACTATGCTGAAATGCTCTGACGCAGTTTTACAGCTTGAGTGCCTCACAGCATCCTGACAAAAGCAAAAGCCAACGCACACAATGGAGGAGAAGGGAGGGTACAGAATGGCAGGTGTACGTCTTGTCTCCATGCC
>NW_008820433.1:0-407 GCF_000699105.1 Pygoscelis adeliae | reverse complement strand
AGAGAGGGAGGGAAGGAGTGAAGGAAGGAAATACCGGTGGGGTGGAGGAATATGATTTTCAGTGTGGACAGAAGTCACGCTGTGTGAGGTCTTCTAAGTCTAGCTGGGTGGCCTTGTCAAGTTGCCTTTGTTCTGCTGTGAGGCACCAGCGCCCTCAAGGTTGCCAGGGGCAGGACTTGGCCTCAGCACACACTTGCACTAGTCCATGAACGCACTTGACTTCTCGGGAGGGTCCCAACTCCAGCAAACACCTTCCCCGGGGCTTCATGCCATGCATCCTCCACCGGCTGTAACAGCCTTTCTCCTCTCCTTTGTAGGACAACTTCAAGAGGAGATAGGTGAGTACTGCCTGGCATGCGGGAGGCTGCTTGTCCCTAGAGTGCAGGGTGGGAATGGGGAGCGCTCTG
>NW_008820432.1:0-410 GCF_000699105.1 Pygoscelis adeliae | reverse complement strand
GCGAGGCCCGCGGCGCCAGGAGAACTTTCTACCGCGTACGCGTCCTCGAACAGGGACATAAAAAGCGAAGCGTGAGTAAAACCACGGTTTTCCGTGGCCATCGCGCTTGAGAGCCCGTAACCCCTTACGCACCGGCTGAGGATTTCCCGAATGCCTTCACGATTTTAACGATCTTTTTAACAGGCGACCCAGCAATATACGCGCGGGTATAAAATTAAGCAAGCCTACACCTTGGGGGAGCTATCGATTCAGTTCCTTGGAGTTTTATTCTAGATTCCCTTTTCGGTTTCTTGGCGCTTACCGACGCGAGGCCTGGCCTCCCGCCGCGGTGCCGCCGCCCCCCCGGGACCCCGAGCACACTGCGGCCGTGCAGCAGTTTGAGATGCTTAAAGAGCCGCAGGCGCTGAGGA
>NW_008820431.1:0-409 GCF_000699105.1 Pygoscelis adeliae | reverse complement strand
CCTCTATCTGGTGAAGGTTCCATCAAGATAATTGAGTTAAAAATGAGGCACTCAGATAAAACAGATACGTAGATTTTACAGCTGAGCTTCAGTAGGCTTATTGAAGGAAGACAGAAATCAATTTACTAACCGTGCTACAATATAATTGATAGCCCACAACACACCGCACAGTGATGTTTCAGACTCTCAAAAGAACAAAACCAGGTTTCTGTGTCTTGATGGTAACTGGTTCTCACGCACGTTCTCATCTAAACCATACATGAAGGAAATTTTTAAAAATGAGCATCAATAACTCAGAATTTGTGTGTAGTGCACTCACGCATTCTCCCCAAGTGAAATCAGTTGCCATCATATTTTAGCTGGAAAAGTATCAAGTATCTTAACATGGGACCAGAAGTATGAAAAAAAA
>NW_008820430.1:0-409 GCF_000699105.1 Pygoscelis adeliae | reverse complement strand
TTCTCCACCACAGCCGCCTTCTGCTTCTCTGCCGGGGCCGGCCGGGCCTTTGCAGCCTGCAGGGACCAGCACAGCATCCTCAGTGCCCGGCCCCGGCAAACACCTTCCCCTCCTGGCCCAGCTTGCTGCCCCAAGCGCTCCCTCAGACCCGTGCCCATGGTGGCGGCTGGGCCCAGAGCAGCTATTTAGGATCCCGCCTGGACACTCAGCAGGGAAATACCCACCCAGTTCCCAGCCTCCCCCACCTCCTCACCTTTGGTTTCTTTTCCAGGTCAGCTTCTGTCTTTGGCCCCAGCAAATGCAGCACCTGGAGAAGAGAGACACAGACAGAAGTAGAAAAGGCTCCGGGTGCCCCAAGACCTGGAGGTGGCCCTGTCCAGCTGTCACCCCCCTCACCCTGCCTGCACCC
>NW_008820429.1:0-408 GCF_000699105.1 Pygoscelis adeliae | reverse complement strand
TTTAAAGACCTTCCACCGGTGGTGAAACCCTTCAGCATCTGTGGGACCAGCTGCACAGGGCTGGTGGCAATGAAAAGCAGCACGTGCTGCAAATACTGAGAGAAACTCTACAAGACCTTCAGCACCTTATACTGTACTGAGCTTCACTGCATCTATTTCAACAAGCTCCAAAGTCAAATATGGTCCACTTCCCTGCTATATCATGCTATGACCATAAAGGCAATTCCCATCCGAATGTTGGATGCTCTCATCTATGCAATCCATCCATAAAATAGATTATTTTGGTGTAACAATAGACAGTATCAACTCTAGTAATTACTCTCCACTCCAGTTTTCTTCGCTCTCCCGTTTTTTTGGGGTCTGTGTCAATGTATTATTTCCCTTTTTATTACTGGCATGTAATTCACC
>NW_008820428.1:0-409 GCF_000699105.1 Pygoscelis adeliae | reverse complement strand
ATAACGCGACGTGCTGCCAAACCCGCAGGAGAATGTAAATGTTGTTTTCTCCCAAAACACCTTCCCCTGTTTTGTCATCGGAGCCGCTTTGCGCACGGCGGAGACAAAACCGCCGCGTTCTCTACAGAAGTCGGTGGCTTCGTTAACCGAAATGACACGTAGGGTCGTTGGAAAGGAGGACCTTTCTCCCGTGTGCTGCGGAGGATTCCCCGTCCTGCAACCCAGCCGCTGCCAGCGCTCCCCTCGGGCTTTCCTTCAGCTGTGTCCTAAACCCGTGGGTTTCTCTGGCTCGCGAGCCCTTCTCCAGCCTCTCCTTTTTAAGGCTGCTCTCCTTGTGATGAGGGAGCCCCGTCGGTCCCGTGCCTGCTCAGGCAGCGGCCGGGACCCCGTGCTGTTGTGGTTAACGCAG
>NW_008820427.1:0-409 GCF_000699105.1 Pygoscelis adeliae | reverse complement strand
CCGGATATTAAATTACGTTTGTTGGGAGCGCTGTGCCGTCAGGCTCGCAAACATCCCACTGCAAACATTGAGGGAGCGTTGAGGTTCTCGCCGCATCGAGCTGGGCCCTGACTGACTGACGGATTTTTACGGGTTTTAATTTTCCCCTTTTGCCGTTTTTACCTTGGCGCTCCGAGCCCCGAGAGCGCGCTGTGACAGATAGGGCTTGAAGTTTTAATAACGCTAATTACTCCAGCGTACATCTCCGGGCCCGCGATAAACACGTAGCGGTAGTTATTAAGCCGGCAGCCTTGGGACGTTTTCCAAAGCAGAGCTGGGGCACTTTGCCGTTGTTTATTTGCCCCGAAGCTACACCGAGATTGTGTATAGGAACGGAAAGGAGGCCAGGGCACAAAGACCGGCTGGTAAC
>NW_008820426.1:0-408 GCF_000699105.1 Pygoscelis adeliae | reverse complement strand
AGGAAGTCCTAGACCTCCTTAAGCAGGCGAAATATGTTTGTGTGTTGTCCTGTAGCTTTTCTCTCTACCTCCTGTGTTTCTCCCCAGTTTACCTATGTATCCGGGAAATAATGGTGTTCCGCATACTTATGTGTGTATTCCTGTAGTCTGTGAGAGATTGAAAGTTTTGCCATATTTTTATCAGAAAATAATTTCTTTTAACCAAAGAACAAGTTGCAGCAAAGGAAAACCTCCTTGCTCATAAGGAAGATACTTTTATAGTATGAAAGTTGTGAAGCTCTGAAAGAGGTATTTCAGAGAAGCTGAGGAATCTCCATCCTTGCTGATTTTTGAGAACTCAGTTGCAGCAGGCTTCGAGACAACTGGTCTAATGCTGGAGTTAGCCCGGCTTTGAGTAGGAGGCAGGAC
>NW_008820425.1:0-409 GCF_000699105.1 Pygoscelis adeliae | reverse complement strand
CACGCCACACAGTGCTGCGCTCTGTAGGGTGCTGCACGGTGCTGCATGCTGTACCGCACACTGCACGTGGTCGCATGCTGCATGGTGCTGCGCGGTTCTGTACACCGTACTGCATGCTGGTGCGGCGCTGCGCACTGCAAGGATACGCGCGCTGCGTGGCTCTGCACCCCTCCGCAACCCATATGGCTCCGCAGTCTGTATGGCTCTGCGCGCTGTATGGCCGCACGCAGCATATGGCTCTGCACCCCGGACCAGCTCCACACCCACACAGCTCTGCGCGCCATGTGGCTCCGCACCCCGTACAGTCCCATACGCCGTGCAGCTTCACACCCCATATGGCCCTGGACCCCATATGGCCCTGGACCCCCTTGCAGCTCTGTACCCCACGAGCGGGCAGCCAGGCGGCTCA
>NW_008820424.1:0-409 GCF_000699105.1 Pygoscelis adeliae | reverse complement strand
TTAACTATCCCTGCCGAAACCAGGACAGGTAGCAGCACACCGGGGGATAAACACATGTGGAGTGAAAACGCGTGTGGACAAAACACACATGGGAATAAAACTCACATGGGATAAACTCCTGCAGACAAACAAAAGTGTGGGAATGTACTCACGTGTACTAAACACACATGGGTATGACCTCACATGGGGATAAATGCAGCCAGGTATGAACTCCCGTGGCAGAAACACGTGTGGCTATGAACTTGCGTGGGGTAAGCACTCCTGGGGAGAAACTCACGTGGTGCAAACTTGGGTCAGGGTGCGTGGGTATGAAACACACGTGGAGAAACACGTGGGGGGACATGCATGGGAGGATCGTGCGTGGGGATGACCTGCACCAGGGGGCCTGCCTGGGATAACCCACACCAGG
>NW_008820423.1:0-408 GCF_000699105.1 Pygoscelis adeliae | reverse complement strand
TTGATGAGTAGGCAGAGTGTATTTCCTTTGGGGTGTATTCTTTGTATATAGTATTTTCACATTCAACTTCTATACAGCAATTGGTGAAGATAGCACAATGAAATAAAGCAATTGTTTAGTCCTATTTTTTCTTAGAATATCTATGGAGGAATATAATCTATTATATTTTACAAAAATGTATTTGTTGCTGTCAAGATAATTTAATTTACTCTAAAACCTGTGTAGCTTGGCTATGTTTGAATGTTTCAGATAGTTATTTTGTGTGGACTGTTTGTAAATTTGCCAAATTGCAGTGCTTAGTTTTGCTTAGTTATTCAAGTAAGCTGTTAAAACGTGGAGTACATTGATTTCAGCACCTAAACTTGATTAACATAGCTTTCTCAGACAAAAGCATTTTTATTCTTGCAA
>NW_008820422.1:0-408 GCF_000699105.1 Pygoscelis adeliae | reverse complement strand
TGGTTGGGCTGGGGGTGACGCTGTGACTGCCCTGCTCCGCAGGGATCGCCGGCACAAAGAGCGCGACCGGGACCGGAGCAAGAAGGACCGGGACCGGGAGAAGGATGGGCACCGGCGGGACAAGGACAGGAAGCGGTCGAGGTGAGCCCCTTCTCTTTTCGGGGTGTCCATGCTCTCCCGTAAGCACCCCAGCGCTGTTCCCTGTAGGAAGCATTGTCGTGGGTGAGAGCGGGATTCCCCCAGTCGGGGGGGGACGGGGTGACCCTGGGGCTGTGTTCGGTGCCTGATTCCTCTCTGTTTTGCTGGGAAGCTTGTCCCCGAGCAGGGGCAAGGACTCAAAGTCCCGGAAGGAGCGGGACTCACGGAAAGCGGAGGAGGAGGAGGAGAATGCCCTGAAGAAGGAGAAGG
>NW_008820421.1:0-408 GCF_000699105.1 Pygoscelis adeliae | reverse complement strand
GGGAGGGCGGCGGGGAGGCGGCTTTCCAGGCTCCCTAATGCTGCCTCGCTTCAGTCAAGCGCTGGCTTCTCCCGTGCTTCCCCCCGCCCCGTGTGGCCCTTAATGCTCGGTCAAGGGGAAAGGCCGTTTTCGGTGGTGACTTTCGCAGGAGGGACAGTTTATCTAGAGGGGTATCTCTCAGTGATCGATACGGTTGCTTTTGGTGAAAGGTTTCCTGTCCTGCTAGCTTAAGAATCCTTGCTCCCCCCCTCAAAACTCTTGCATTAACTTATGCAGTAGTTTGCTCTTCAGTGTGGTAGAGGTTAACTAAAAGTAACGGTCTCCCTTTGGATACTGATGTGGGATTGACGAAGAGAAGAGGTGCGGTCATAGATCTCGATGCAGGTCGATAGCAGCAGAATTAAACTA
>NW_008820420.1:0-408 GCF_000699105.1 Pygoscelis adeliae | reverse complement strand
TGGCGTCCAGCCGGGGTCAACCCACCACACCCTGCGCCAGCACGGCTGGGGCTGCGCACAGGGGAATAAGCTGCTCTCGGTGGCTGCGGGCCCCGGGCAGGAGACCGCAGACACCTGATTTAGCCAGGGAGGCTGAGGTCAGGAATTAGGAAGAACTTCCTTGCAAGCCCCAGCCTGGCTTTTTTTTGGGGGGAGGGATGGGGGGACGAGCTGTGTCATGGCCCTCCTGGGTCACCCAGCTTCGGATCAGGAGGACTGTGCTGGGACGGGGATGAGGAGGTGGTTGGGGACACAGTCCTTGCATCGGCGGGTGGCCCAGGAGGGGGGAAGGCTGCGGCAGGGGAGGGGAGAGGGGCTGCCTTCTCCCTTCCAAACACGTGCCTTGGGGCTGGGGCAAGGGCGGGGGGG
>NW_008820419.1:0-406 GCF_000699105.1 Pygoscelis adeliae | reverse complement strand
ACCTTAATGATTCTATGATTCTATAAGGGTTTGGTCAGCATAATTTAATTTAAGACCAGGTCTCAGAAAGAAGCAACTAGAAGAGCGGGTTGGCTTTTAAAACCAGAACCTTGGCAATGAACTCTGCTACTGTTAGGTGGATGCAGGAACAAAAAACCTAAATGACTTAAAAGAAAAAGAAAGAAAAAGGCAAAATATTGTTTTATAGACACGCACCTTGATGAAAATGCAGCAAGTAATGAAGAACATATATTGATAAAATACCTCAACAGTCAATATAATTGTTTTTTCTACAGTAAAATGAACTCCAATTGCAATAGGACTACATTCTTACAAGGAGAAAGATAACAGGCTTGACTATACTGTATGCTAGTATGAACTTGTTGTGGTTTAACCTCAGCTGGCA
>NW_008820418.1:0-408 GCF_000699105.1 Pygoscelis adeliae | reverse complement strand
GCGCGCCGAAGGCACCCGGGGGGGGAGGGGCGAGCACCTTTCCCATCAAAAGCCCTCAGGAGGGGCTGTGACGCTTCCCCCGCGCGGGATGGGGCAGGATTTGGCCAAAGCCGGCCCTGCGGTGCCCGGCTCGCTGAAGCCATACAGAAAAGCTGCTGCAACAGGGATCTGGAGAGGACATCGCCGTCACCCCCGAAGAACCTGCCCGCTGCCACGCAAAGGGTGAAGGAGATCCACCTTCCGTCAGCAAAAACCCCCGGCCGGGCTCAGCTGCAGCCGGATGGAGCCTTGTCCTCCCGAGGATGCCCCTGCAGCAAACCAGAAACTGCTTTAAACCCAGAGCTTTTCCTTTTCCCCGCTCCTTTCCGAAGCTGCGGGTAACAGCCAGGGGCTGCGGTCCGGTAAGAG
>NW_008820417.1:0-405 GCF_000699105.1 Pygoscelis adeliae | reverse complement strand
GGGGGGGGGAAGGCTATATGTGAAGTGATGAATAGGACTGATAGAAAAATGCTTTATCTTAGTCTCATTTTATTCTTAAATGCTGCTTGCTCTGTCTTTGCATATGCATGGTCTTGTATGCCAGTTGGCTTGTTTTGGCTTAAAACTTTTTTTAGCCCTGTTTTTTATTAACTAAATATGTATTTAGAATGGTTGCTTTGCCTGTAGGTTAACAGCTGAATCCAGATTCGAAACTACGGAAAAAGAAGATAAGAAAGAAAATAAAATCACGACTGAGAAGAAAACACAAAAGAAAAAATATACAACTTTGTATGTATCTTCTAAGCCAACTTCTGAAACGCAATGTGCTCAGCAATAAAACTTACATTTCTGGAAGGAACCTGAACAATTTGGAGTCCTGCTTCA
>NW_008820416.1:0-408 GCF_000699105.1 Pygoscelis adeliae | reverse complement strand
AAAATACAGTACAATTTTGCACAAACAGAAGGCTGAAGGCTGCACGCTGAAGAGACCCAGCGGCTCCGCAGCTCTTGTTCTAAAGACAAGGCAACGTAAATGCAGGTTTCGGCTGAGTTTCCATTTTTTTATCTTGGGGGGGAAAAAAAAAAAGCAGCAATGGATGCGTAGCAGCATGTTGTTGTTTGCTGCCTAAAAACTGTCACACCTTGAAAAGTATTTTACAAAGCCAGTGGGTTAGAGCAGCTTTCCTCCAGGCCTGGGCTCCACCTGGATGAACTCTGCACGGTTCAAGTGGTTCGGATGGCTCCCGTAAGTCAGCGATTGTGTTACAAGCCCCTACGCAGTTTATCTATGTTGGCCAACTATAAAAATAGGGAAAAAAAGGGGGGGGGGGGAAAACCCAAA
>NW_008820415.1:0-407 GCF_000699105.1 Pygoscelis adeliae | reverse complement strand
ATCTCCATGGTGGGAGTCAGGCTGAGCACGACCTGTCACCCATTGGCATTGCCTAGGGTGACAGGCACGACTGTCACCTCCCTGGTGGGGTTGGCACATGGGCACATGGTGTGGGGAGGGTGTTTGCCCAGGCCTGCGTGTGCCTGCTGCACGTGGAGACCCTGTGAACACACGTGTGCAAACGTGGGCATGGAGCAGGGTGTGAGACTGGGCAGGTGTGCCCCCACGTGCCCATGCAGCTCTGTGTGCGTGCACCTCTGTGCACACCTGTGCCCACGCCCTGGGTGCTCACTTGTGTGTGCCAGGGTCTGTGTGCCTGTGTCTGCATGTCCCTTCGTGTGTGCAGTCCTGTGCATGCCCTGTATGCGCGTCCCCACGTGTGCCCGTACCTGTGCCCACCTGTACCC
>NW_008820414.1:0-408 GCF_000699105.1 Pygoscelis adeliae | reverse complement strand
CCCTGCAACCGTCGGCGAGGAGAAGGCCAAGCCGTCGGATGAGGCGCAGGGGGTAAAAGCCCTTCTCGCAGAGGCAGCGTCCAAGCAGGGGAGCCCCGAACAGCTACAGCTGCCGGGGAAAAGAACGGCCAAGAAGGTGCCCAAAGTTTAGTCGGCAGTACAGCCGGGGGTTGAATAAAGCACCCCACACCTTGGTCCTCTTGGATAAAATGCATGTTATTTTGTAACTTGTTTGGGAGCCGTTTTTCCCCTCCTGAGGTTGGAAAATGGGGCGCGGTGACAAGATTCCTTTCAGGCAGCGACTTCCAGCTTGAAAGCACCGATACAGCCACAGGGCTGCGGTGGCAGCACATGAAAACCGTGTCTGCTCACTGTTGTGCTCTGCCGTTCCTGGAAAATAAGGTGTGT
>NW_008820413.1:0-405 GCF_000699105.1 Pygoscelis adeliae | reverse complement strand
AAAAAAAGTACTGCTGAACAATTTCCCTTTCATTCTTGTTATGAATATTTCTGAGGTTCCCTTCTTGATCTTTCAAGGAATTACAATTGTTTATTTTACAAGTTACTTGACTGCAGGTTTACTGGAAGTTTAAGACTACTTTTCTTTTCAACATAAGATAAATAAATTGATTCTATTGATTCTACCTTTTCTTGCGTCTCAGAAGTACCGACCAGGTCATGAATAACCTGTTCATTTGCAAGTAGGAGGAGAAATGGCCCTGTAAATACCATTATATTAGCATAATGATTATTATGCAAACTTTTAGTTCCTCTACTGGACAGAATAATGCATTAAGAATACAGTCTCCAAAGAAGAATTCCTTTCTCTGTCAGCAACTTCAAAGTGTCCTTTTTATTTTTTTTT
>NW_008820412.1:0-405 GCF_000699105.1 Pygoscelis adeliae | reverse complement strand
TTTAGATTCTTTTCAGCTCTGATTTTGGGGCCCAAGATCCCGAGTAGCAGCTCCAGGGGAGTGCAGGGCAAAGATGGTGGGAGGCACGGCGAGATGTGCGTTTCGGGTGGCAATCTGGTGGGGTTCAGCTCGGGCAGGCTCAGCTCACCTTGAGTAGCTGCTATTAGCACCCCTTTGCTCGGCTCCACTTGCCCAAAGTCGGGCGGTGAGGGTAGAGGCGAGGGCAGGGGGAGGCAGAGGACGGGAGGGCAGAGGTGTCCGACCCAAAAGGGGACGCAGTTGCGGAGCGCTCCCCTGCCATGGTGCCTGAGATCCCGGCCCTGGTACCCCGGCCATCCTCTGGCAGCCGCTCGATGTCCCTCAGGTCCCCGTTGTCCTGGCAAGGTGTGCTGCTGCCCTGAAAGG
>NW_008820411.1:0-408 GCF_000699105.1 Pygoscelis adeliae | reverse complement strand
CGGGGGGGGGGAATCACCCCAAAATGTATCCCGGGGACCCCAAATCCCTTCGGAACGGCCCCGAAACGCCCCGAATTCTGGTCTGGGGCCCCCAAATCCCCCCGGAACGGTCCTAAAACGTCCCTGAATGCCTCGCAGAGGCCCTAAATAACCCCGTGGCGTGTTGTTAGCGTGTCGGGGTGTGGTTGTAGCGTGTTGGGGGGTGGGTTTAGCGTGGAGGGGCGGTTTGGGCGTGTGTTAACCGTGTCCAGACGTGTTTTTAGCGCGTCGGAGTCAAGCGTTAATGATGCCCAAGCGCGTTTTTGCATGTCAAGCCGTGCTTTTAGCATGTAAAGGCATGTTTCACACGTCTAAAGGCATGTTTCTAGCATGCAAAGGTGTTTTACGTGGGCTGAGGCGTGCTTTTGG
>NW_008820410.1:0-408 GCF_000699105.1 Pygoscelis adeliae | reverse complement strand
GCAGTCGGGCCACGATCACTTGTCAACCCCACAGCGAAAACAGGCTGTTCTGGCGGCAACAGACAGCACAGTGCCTCCCTGGGAGGTTTCCTCGGCAGACTCGGACGCACAAAGGTCCTTACATCAGGCGTCTCCAGCTGGCCAGCGACTGCTCTGGCTTTCGGCAACAGCCTTCATCAAACGTCCATCTTTATGCCAAAACGTGTCCCCGGTTGCCCCAAGCCCTGTTCGGGCGGGAGGACACGTAACCACGGGACGGGAGGACGGAGCGTGCTGCATAGGGACGCCCAGCTCCGACGTGCTCCTCCGCCAGGCCAGCGGGCAAGCGGAGTCTTGCTGGCCCAAGCCCAAACCACTGCCTGCAGGCAGCGGCGACAGGCAGCGGCGACAGGCAGGGCTGTGTTTCCA
>NW_008820409.1:0-405 GCF_000699105.1 Pygoscelis adeliae | reverse complement strand
GGGGGGGCCTGGGTGGGGGGGGGGGGGGGCAGGGGGCAGGATTAGGGCCTGCCGGAGTGATGGAGCCCTGGCACATGGACCCCCTGGGGTGATGCAGGGAGGACCAGGGCTGGATGGGGTGCATAGGACCACCCCCCAACCCTGCGCATCCCCAGGGTGATGGAGCGGGTAGATGTCAACCACATGACACGCCAGAACATCGGCATCGTGTTTGGGCCGACGCTGCTGCGGCCGGAGCGGGAGCCGGTCAGCCTGGTGGCAGGCATGGCCCAGCAGAACCAGGCCGTGGAGCTGCTGCTGGCACACTTTGATCGCATCTTCCCCGCGCCTCCCTGAGCCTGGCCCCACCCCTCCAAGTCAGGCATGGGTGTTCTGGCTGCCAGTGCCCCTTTCTACCCCCCCCCC
>NW_008820408.1:0-406 GCF_000699105.1 Pygoscelis adeliae | reverse complement strand
TCTGCTGTTGAACTAACGTCGGATCTTGCCGTTTCTCTCCCAGCCACTGGTGAACATGAAACTGGCTCTGCTGGGGGTTCTCCCTGGAGACGTCCTGCTCGTCCGCCAAGTGTAAATGAAGCCCAGGACATCCCCTTCCAGGGCAACACCGCCCAATCGTCACGCTTAGAACAACAATTATTAAACTGGTAGCAAACAGCCATGGAAATTTGTGCAAGTCGTTTGTCTACCCCGATCCCCCCGTGCTCTCCCATCGCTGTCCCTTCCCGAGCCACCACAGCATCGGGCTCAGCAAGGTTTAGTGGCTGGGGACAGCAAAGCCCTCGGACACGCCCCCTTCCCTGCCTCCACCGACGGGGGTCTCGGGGCTGCTGGAGGGGCTGCAGGTGCCGTCCCGGCGCTGGTA
>NW_008820407.1:0-408 GCF_000699105.1 Pygoscelis adeliae | reverse complement strand
AGGATGGTGGTGCCAGCGGCTGTGCCGCCTGGGCCGTGTCCGTCTGTCCGTCCCCGCCGTCTGTGCTGGGTGGCTGTCGTGGCTGCATCCGGGGCTTCTTACGGTGGAACGACTCCAGTTCTGGGATGGGCGCTTTTATTTCAGTGTTATTTTGAAATGGTAGGTTTTTTTGAAAGAATATGTAAACATTTGCTAAATAGTTGTTATTTTCCCCTTGCCCTGAAATTAAAGGGAACCTTTATCAGCCTCCTCTCCCCCTTCACACCAGGAACATCACCTTTTTCTATATTTGGGCCTTCCAGCTTGAATTCCCCTGCTTCCCATCACATAAACGTTCTTCAGTGCTTTGCTAACCGACGCTTCCTCTTGCATTTCTTCTGCAAATTTTGTTTTATTTTTGCCAAGACA
>NW_008820406.1:0-407 GCF_000699105.1 Pygoscelis adeliae | reverse complement strand
AAAGTGAGTCTGACAACTAAAAAGTTTTGGCCTGCAGATCTGTCAACACATATCAAATAAAATAAAGGATTCTAAAGCTGTATGTAATACAGATATTAAAATAGATTTCATGAAAAACCTATTATAGGTGAAACACTTAATGAAGTATATGTAAAATTTGTTCCCAAAGGGAGTTCACAGTAAGTTGTCAATACAGGCATAGTAACTATTCAATCATAACATATGTCAATCAAATACAATTTGCAATATAAGTGGAATTAAGTCAACAGAATGGATCCAAATCACAGGACAAATCAAATAGCAGTTAGATTCAGATGATGCAAGTATGAATATTAACTGTTGTATTTACTTCTTTCTGCACAGGCCAAAGTATAAGATCATTAAACTCAGTGCATTAAAAAAAAAGG
>NW_008820405.1:0-406 GCF_000699105.1 Pygoscelis adeliae | reverse complement strand
AAGCAAAAGAAGGCTGCAGTATAATTACTTCGCACTGTACGGAAGCTTGTAGTTTTTATTTTACATCTAAGAGTACATGTTATGAGAGTTATTTGCATTTAATGATGCTCCAATTTTTCATTCCAAGCTGATTGAAGTCAGGCTACCATGAATCTGCTTTACAACAGTTCCCTTTTATGTACGCTTCATGGACATGAGTAGTGTTAAAGGCACCATCAGGTGTCACAAAAATTAAATACCTCCTGTAGCAATGCATCTCTGAATGCTATTTTTATTTGTAGTGCTTTCTATTCAGCAAATACAGGTTAAAAATGGCACTGCAGGTGCATGTTACTTTATTGCAGGAGCTCAGGAATTTGTGTTATATTATCATTTTGCAGAATCTGGAGAAATTAATGTTTACTCA
>NW_008820404.1:0-406 GCF_000699105.1 Pygoscelis adeliae | reverse complement strand
ATGACAGTCAGACCCAGGAAATAGATTTAAGGACCTCCGGTTTTGAGGGGAGCTTGGCAAAGATCAACACCCTTCGAGGCCATGCCTACAGCTTTCCCAATGGGTTTCTGCAAGTGCAGCTGGACACCAATGAGCTCCTGACCATCCTGAGGCAGTGTGTGGTGAGCCCTGACGTCCAGGACTGCAAACCCTACATCTCCCAGCTGGCCGAGTACAAGCAAGAGCTTGCCCTCAAGTTCAAGGAGTTCCGGGCGTCCTGCCGCCGTGTGGCAGCCGTCGACAAGAGTCCTACCCACATGCTCTCTGCCATCACGAGCAGCTTCCAGGTGCTAAGCAGCCTCATCGAGACGTTTGTGAGGCTGGTGTACATCGTGCACTCGGGGTCCCAGCGCCAAGAGCTGCTGAC
>NW_008820403.1:0-407 GCF_000699105.1 Pygoscelis adeliae | reverse complement strand
GCCCCGCCCCCCGCCGCAGCGGGTGACAAACCGAAGCCAAGAAGGAAAAGGGGAGAGGAAAAAAAAAGAAAAAGCCTTAAAACCGGGAAAAACAACTCTTTAGGGCGGCTCCTCCTGGCCGAGCTCCACCCGAGTGCCGGGGGAGCGCCGGGAATTCCCGAGTGGAGATCGCGGCACAGGCATTCGGGGTGGGATGAGGGCACAGGTCGCTCCTCTTTCCCCGTGGTGGGGTCGGAGTCCGCTCCCGCTCTCCGGGCAACTCCTTGAAACGCAGATTTAAAAAACCCCACGAATCCCTGTTTGCACTGAAAAATCCTCCCCGAAAAAAAATCCCGGAGCAGGATCCGGCCTCGCTCCCCGAAAGCACGCCGTCTATTTCAGGGATCTGTCGGCTAATTTAAGCCGGG
>NW_008820402.1:0-407 GCF_000699105.1 Pygoscelis adeliae | reverse complement strand
GTGGCCCGGGGGGCCGTCGGGCGGGGGAGCAGGGCCACGCGCCCTCCGACTACCTGAAGTTCAAGGACTTGGTGTTACGGATGTTGGACTACGAACCCCGGAGCCGCATCACCCCCTTCTACGCCCTCCAACACAACTTCTTCAAGAAGACCAACGATGAAGGTACCAACACCAGCAACAGCACCTCCACCAGCCCCGCCATGGAGCACAGCCACAGCACCAGCACCACCAGCTCCATCTCCAGCTCGGGTAGGGTCACCAACCCCACCCGAGGGCTTCCGGGGGGGCTTTGGAGTTCCGGGTCATCGTGGGGGTCCAAAACGTGGCCACGGGGTTCAGTCGTGTCCAGTTTCCGTCACCGTCCCCTCCAGGCTCCGCGTCCTGCTGGATGGTGGCTCCCCAGGCCA
>NW_008820401.1:0-407 GCF_000699105.1 Pygoscelis adeliae | reverse complement strand
TGTGGCCTGGGGCGGCCAGAAGGGCTGTGGCTGCCCGGGGCGGCTGGAGCTCTTGAGATGGGTTTTTGGCTCAGGGTGTGTCTCTGCTGGGAGCAGGAGCCCTGGGCTGCAGCCGCATGCGGGGATGGCTCCTGGGAGCTGCCCCTTGTGTGACGCCATGCCCAGAGCAGCAACCTTCCCTCCACAGGGCGATCGCTTCCTGGAGGCCTTCCGCGCCCATGCCAGCGCCCGGATCGGCGCCCGCGACCAGAGCCTGGCCTCCCAGCGAGAGCTGGGCATGCTGCTGGTGGACGCCATCGACCAGCAGGTACCGAGTGGGTGGGCACCTCCAACTGCCTCCTCCCTGGGTCCCAGGGAGGGCTGGAAGGGCATCCCCACGTCCTGGACTTGGGTGATGCTCTGAGCAA
>NW_008820400.1:0-407 GCF_000699105.1 Pygoscelis adeliae | reverse complement strand
TTCCACTTGCTTTTATTCCCCCGTTATTGGCCTTTTTTTAGGAAATGAAGTTCGATTTCTCGGCAGTTGTGGTTGTCGGGGCTTTTTGGAAAGGAGTTTTCGGTAGCGGGACCCGCTGCGGATGTATAATATTATATATAGATTATAGATTATCGATCAGATCTATTGCATATATTATATATATTATGGATTAAATCTAGTATAGCTATTATATATTATAGATTAGATCTGTTATATATGTTATAGATTGGATCTGTTATATATATTATAGATTAGATCTATTATATATTATATATATTTTATTTAATATATACACACACAGTTTTTTATATATATATATAAAATTAGGAAGCTGCTTGCATTGCATCGAGGAAAAAAACCCAAACAAACAAACCAAAAAAAAAAAA
>NW_008820399.1:0-407 GCF_000699105.1 Pygoscelis adeliae | reverse complement strand
AACCACCACCACACCCCCCCCCCAAACACCACCGACACCGTGCCCGGACCACCGGGGAGATGACGGCGAGCGAGCGCTTACCTGTGCCACCGCCGCCTCGGTCCCCCTTCTCTCCCTTTGGGCCTCGGTCACCTGGTAAAAGAAAGAGCAGGGGGCATAAATCTTGCTAAAATCAGATTTTTACTGGATATGCTGCCCTTAGGTAACGCTGTGTGTCTGTAGCTCTTGGAGGGCTTTATCAGTTTGGGGAAACCGAGGCACAAAGCCGCAAATGACTTTGTCGGCCCCTCTCCTGACCCCTCGGCCGTGCTGCACGGCGATGGGACCCACCGTCTCGCTCCCCCGGCTTCTCCTGGGATGCTTCTTTTTAAAGGCAAAACCAGCCCGGCCCTGGGAAAACACGGCTT
>NW_008820398.1:0-407 GCF_000699105.1 Pygoscelis adeliae | reverse complement strand
CCAGTGCCCTGGGGACGGCTCTGGCACCCAGCCCCGGCGCCCTGGTACCGACCCCGATCCCGAGCATGAAAAGCCATCACTGGGGGAAAAAAAATGGCATTTACAGGAGGGTTGTCCTAACCTGCCAAGCACAAACCGAGGGCCAGGCAGGGAGCAGAGCCGGGGCTGGGGCGCATCTGGGCAGGGCAGTGCCCTTGGCTCGGCCCAGCTTCCCCAGCCATCGAAAGGCAAACAGACATTTTTTCCCCCCCCTTTGCTTATTTTTGGGGTAACTAAACCCAAAGCAACGGTCAAGCCTAAAGACCAGGTTTGCAGCGCGGGCTCGGGAAGCCAAAGCCTGGCAAGCAAAGCCGCACACCACCCGGTATCACCATGTCCCGGCATCACCGTGTCCTGGCACCGAGGAG
>NW_008820397.1:0-407 GCF_000699105.1 Pygoscelis adeliae | reverse complement strand
TGCGTGGCCAGCTGCTGAAGCGACCCGCAGGAGCAGATCCCCGTAGATCCCCTGCCGCAGCCCGGCTGGGGCAGCGGGTGCTCAGCCACTGGGGACAGGCCTGCCTGGTGCCAGAAGAATGCAGCACCCCTGGGTGCTGAGCATCTCAGCCTGGTGTGCAGGTACCCAGCGTGTGCCCAGCCTGGCATCCCTGCCGGCAGCTGTGCTGGGCTGTAACCTTGAGACCAGCTCTGCCGGACCTGGCTGTGCCCTGCGGGTCCCCACCTCCGGCAGACCCATGTTCCCAGAGGTCCCAGACCCAGTCTGTGATGGAGACAGCCCCCCGACAGCAGCCAGGAGATCCCTCCATTGTCTGTGTGTGCCGGGGCCCTTCCCTGGGTCACCGCTCTGTCACCACTGCCCGGCCA
>NW_008820396.1:0-406 GCF_000699105.1 Pygoscelis adeliae | reverse complement strand
CTCTCCGAGCCCCTGCGGCGACGGGGCACCCACCTCCGGCAGCACCAACCCCACCTGCCCCGGGGAGGAATTTATGAGCAGAGAGCGGGGTAGGGGGAAAAATAGCCCGAAGCCAAGAAAACCTGCCCAGACAGGGAAGTGAAAGCCCCAAAGATAGCGCTCCCACTCTTTCACATCGGGGCTTTCAGTAATCACAGCTGCTTTCACTTCTCCTTCGCCCCCCGGCCTGTTCCTCCGCTGGTGGGTTTTGGTTCCTCTCCGCTCCCCTGCCACCTTCCCCATTTCGAGGCCGAGCCTTCAAACCGCTTCAGCTTCTATTTCCAGTTTCTAAACCGCAGGGGTGCCGCCGGTTCCCATGTCCCGCGCCGGTCTCTGCCCGGCTCCCGAGCCGCGGTCCCCTCCGAGG
>NW_008820395.1:0-407 GCF_000699105.1 Pygoscelis adeliae | reverse complement strand
ATAACCGATAGGATCAATAACCGATAGGGATGATAACCAATAGGATCAATAACCAATAGGGTCGGTGACCGATAGGGTCGATAACCACTAGGATCAATAACTGATAGGGTCGATAACCAATAGGATCGATAACCGATAGGGTCGGTGACCGATAGGATCAATAACCAATAGGGTCGATAACCGATAGTATCGATAACCAATAGGATTGATAACTGATAGGATCAATAACCGATAGGGTCGGTGACCGATAGGGTCGGTAACCCCTGGGATCAATAACTAATGGGATCAATAACTAATAGAATGGATAACCAATAGGGTCAACAACCAAGAGGGTCAATAGCCAATGGGATCAATGGTCGATGCGATCAATGGCCGATGATGGGATCAATAGCCAATGGGATCAATAG
>NW_008820394.1:0-407 GCF_000699105.1 Pygoscelis adeliae | reverse complement strand
CCCGCTTGTTTGGGGTGCCGGGGGGGCTGGATCCATCTGACACCCCAGGCGGGTCTTGCTCCGGGGGTCCTGTCCCCGCAGCCCTTCCCCGGGGGGACTCAGAGGCTGCCGCGATGCAAATTGCACAAATGCTTGGAAGAAAAAGCTACTAAAAATCATTAAAAAACAAATTTAAGGAAAGCCCTAAGCTATAAATCCATGCCGGGGGGAGGGGGGTACTTTCCCTGCAGGCAGCGGGGCCAGGATGCTGCGTTTTGGGGCTAATTTGGCACAAATGGTGAGTTTTGGTGATGCCACCTCCGAGCATGGCGGGGGGGGTGCTCGTGCAGGGCCGGTTTTGGCAGCGCCGATGCGTGCCAGGCAGTGAGAGCTGGAGAGGTTTCGGGGGGGTGAAAAGGCCACTGAAA
>NW_008820393.1:0-395 GCF_000699105.1 Pygoscelis adeliae | reverse complement strand
GGCTGTTATTTCCTCAGTCGCTCCGCTGCCAAGGGACGGTGCTGCCCCCCCTCCGGCTCCTGCAAGCTCCGGCTGAGGAATACCACCAAGAGTACCCACGGATCTGCAGGCCTGTAGGATAGTCTTGGTAGACATCGATAAGGTAGCTAGGAAGTGTTTCCTGCGTAGTTTAGGCTCTTCAGTAGAAATGCATCTGCATGCAGTAATGACCGCGGTCCAGCAGTCCTCCAGGCATTCAGCAAAACCAGGGTCCAGCGGAGGATGCGGCTGCAAGGAGGCTTGCAGCAGAGATCTCTCCTACCACCGTGAGAGCGACCGCAAAGATGCCAATAAATTAGCTTGTTTGAACAAACACTCTGTCCGCGTATGTCTGGGCAAGGCTTTGTCGGGGAATG
>NW_008820392.1:0-405 GCF_000699105.1 Pygoscelis adeliae | reverse complement strand
TCCAACCCTGGCTCCATTACTGACCCAGAGGTGAGAAAACACGAAAAGTGGATCTCCATATAGTTACAGTTTTCTCCCTTTGGGGGAAGGGACTCAGCATACACAGTTAATTAACAGTGGTCTCCATGAACACGGAGCTCCTTCCCAAATACCCCCCACTCCAAAACACGCTCAAGAGGACTTGCCTTTCAAAACATCCGGGCAGATGGGGTAGTCGTAGCACTGAAGCCTGCATCTGTCTGCTTTGAGAAGAAGAGAAGAATAAAATGAGAAACGTCCACATCTTTGAAAGGTGCCTGTGCAGAAGACTCTGTCCCACCCGATGGACCTTCTCCCACCCCAGCTGTCAACGGCAACCTCTGACACCAGCAGCTACACTTTTGTTATGGCAGTAAAAACTCTGAT
>NW_008820391.1:0-407 GCF_000699105.1 Pygoscelis adeliae | reverse complement strand
AAAAAAAAAAAGGCAAAAAAGAAAAAAAAAAAAAGGCAAGCGAGGGAGAGGGAGTGCAGGGCAGGGAGCGGAGCGTCACTTCTCCGGGATTGCTGGAAGCCCTGCACAGTTATCACCGCACACAGCCTCCCTCGGCTTGCCTGATCTGTCTATTCTTCATTAAGCAAATACGCTGAAATGGAAATGAAAACATAATAGCTATTTGATTTTCGGCGAGATATTTTGCATATTGGTTCAGTGCTGATAGTGGAATTTCATCAACTCCCTTTTTTCATGCTTTAAAACTGAATTACTGAGGCTGGCTTTACAGAGAGGGGAAGAGCCAAAAAATGCTCCCTTCCAAGATACTCCGCTTCGACGATTAACTCTTCTCCCTCCCTCCTTCTCCCTCCTCTTTTTTTTTTTTT
>NW_008820390.1:0-406 GCF_000699105.1 Pygoscelis adeliae | reverse complement strand
ATAAAAGATCATCTGCACACCCACAATGGGGCACAGAGAGGCAATGGCAAGAGGGGGAGCCCAAATAATATCCTGCCCTGGCTCCTCCTAGGCCCACAGCAGGCACCAGCAGCCCTGATATCACCAGCCCGTCTCTATATGCCCAGAGGAGCACAGGGGCAGACGCAGGTGGGAACCCAAGCTGCAGGCTCAGAGAAGGGGACACCCCATCCAGTCCTCCCTGGACTGTCCCAGGAGAGCCTCAGCCCCCGTGTCCAGGTGTGACACCCATCAGGATGAGTCAATGCCAGGGCACCTTTGCGACGGAGGGGGATTACTGCCTTGGGCATAGGACACAGCGGGGTGTGCTGGGGAAAAGCATTTCAGGATCGCACAGAACTTATTATGGGACGTTTAGGGGAGGAAC
>NW_008820389.1:0-406 GCF_000699105.1 Pygoscelis adeliae | reverse complement strand
CCCGGCACGGTGAATGCCTCTTTCACCAGCAGTTCCCCTCTTCCCAAAAAAGCATCACCTTGCCAGCTCCCTTCCTCTTGCCGGCTGCCAGGAAAATAAAAATTAGGGCAAGGAGAGGGAGCGAGAGGAAAGCCAATGAACTTGTTTCCAGCTTTTCCTTCGGATCAGCCGTCCAGCACCAGGAGAAAAATATTTCTCCTGTAAAAAAATCCCCTCTCTGTGCAGGCTCCGAGCCCTTCGGCACCGGGACGCTGGCCGGAGACGCGGTCTCAGCTCAGCGGCGGAGGACACTGTAAGTTGGGCGTCTGCTTAAGCAGTTTCCTGGCTTTTTGGGGGGGATTTTCATCACGGTTTGGGGCTGAGCCCCTCAAGGGATCGAGGAGGAGGGTCGGGGCAGGGGTCAGTT
>NW_008820388.1:0-406 GCF_000699105.1 Pygoscelis adeliae | reverse complement strand
AGTTGCCAGCCAAGGTTAAACCACAACAACTATGCTAGAATCTAATTTGTCATATTAAAAAAAAAAAAAATTACTTTCCAACCTTTATTGTTGTGAGTGGAAGCTTAAGGATTTGATCCCTTTCTCCACAGCTCAAAAAACAGAAAGCAAATAACAGCAGCATCGGTTTTGAATTTTCTGTCTTTCTGTGGTTCAACTTATAAACTTTTTTCTTCTATGTTTTTTGGGTTGACATTCAGACCTCTGAATTACAAAGATCTTATTTTAGACTTCCTGAAATAAAATTCCATAATAGCTTGTGGAGGTTTTGGTTTGAGTAAAAACTCAGGGATCCATCATTAAAATTGTAGCCATAGCGTTGTGTCACCACTTTGGGCAAAGATCATAGAATCATAGAATAGTCTGG
>NW_008820387.1:0-406 GCF_000699105.1 Pygoscelis adeliae | reverse complement strand
CTCCAGCGGCCCAAGGGGACCGGCGGTCCCTGCCCTGCCAGCGCTGCATCCCTCCGGCGCCATGGCAACGGGCAGAGCAATTAGTTCAATCAGGGCGTTCGCAAAAAGCTCTCTAATGAGACAGACGGAGCCCGGCTCCGGTCCCCTTCCCACCACACGCCTGCCGAGCTGGGGAGCCAAAAGCACGCGGGGATGGGACCTGCTCTTCTGCTGCCATCGGTGCCACCATCACCATCATCTACTGCCATCGTCGGGACCATCACCACCCCTATGTGCCTCTGCAGGAGTGTCTGTCCCCCAAGGAACAGCATTTAAAGGCCAGAACTGCAACCAACATCGACATCTGTAACAGGCGTGGAGACCACGGGGCTCTGCTCTTCTCCCGGCGCCTTCAGATGGGAAAGGG
>NW_008820386.1:0-405 GCF_000699105.1 Pygoscelis adeliae | reverse complement strand
TTCTATTCTATTCTATTCTAATCTATTCTTCAGCCTCATTTTGCCTTTGAATTCTTCCATCCTGTAATTATCTCTCACCATTGCAAGGAGTTAATCCTTTCTCCATAGGACGATTTTTAGTCAACAGTCTGGAATACAAGTATATCCTCTCCCTCCCACAGTTTCTGTCTTTTATCAAATGGGTGTTGGACGTATAAACTTTCAGGTACCAGAATGCCATGCTTGCCTCTTCTCAACTGAATCTAACCACTATTTCCTCCCTGCCTCCCCCAAATTCTCATTTGCTTCTACTCTTGTCCTTGCATTTCTGAGTAATCAATCTCAACAAGAGATGTGGAAGATAGTTTTGCTTCCTCTGATTCTCCCAAATATATTTCAGAGAGGAAATGAGAAAGACAAAAGCCC
>NW_008820385.1:0-405 GCF_000699105.1 Pygoscelis adeliae | reverse complement strand
TGAGCTGCTCGCTCCTGTCCTCATTTAGCCCGGAGAAAAGCCGGAATAGCGCCGATGCCGAGGGAGCTGAGCTGATTTACGCCGCGGAAGCCCGGCTCTGCTTTGCAGGAGCCCCAGGAGCACTTTCAGGGTCCCCCGTAGCCATAACCATGCTCCAGACAGTGCTGGGGCAATTATTTCACCCCCTTTTCCTTCTCAACGGGGTACGACAAGCCAGTTGAACGCGATACAGTCCCGCTCCTGGCTCCTGCACCGGCATCCCAACAGCGCCAGGAGCTTCCGAGGGAGATGGGGGATTTTTTTCCAGGTGGAAAAAAATATGTTCCCATCCCCATCCTCCTCGTTTCCTTCAGGAAAAGGGTTTTCCCTTTTGGAGGGGCCACAGCAGGGATGCTCGGGGCAGGG
>NW_008820384.1:0-405 GCF_000699105.1 Pygoscelis adeliae | reverse complement strand
GAACTGCCGCCCTCCCACCCGCTCGGCATTTAAAGAGCTCGTAGCAGGGTGCTGTGCTGGGGAAGGTGGCCCCGCGCTGCCATTTCGGCGCCCTTGGGAACGGCCTCGTCCTCCCGACACACCTCGGGGTGAGCTTGGGAGGAAGCTGTGGCAGCTCACTGAGGTATTTCCACACCAGCTCCACGGTGGGGAAAGGAGGGGGGGAACGGTGCTTGGTTCTGCTTTTTTTGTGTCTGCGTGTGGTTCATGGGGCCAGGGCTGGGGACACCCCAGGGTCCCTGGGGTGGGGGAGCGGGGTGTCCTACGGGAACAGCTCAGCCCTGAGTGCCACGCACCCGGTCGGTGCTCACCCCGCGCCCGGGACATCCGTGCTGCTCCTGGGGCTGCACTCTCCTCCTGCCCGGT
>NW_008820383.1:0-406 GCF_000699105.1 Pygoscelis adeliae | reverse complement strand
GGTCCCTTCCAACCCAAACCGTGCCGTGATAAGGATTGGGCTCGGAGCTCCTTCCCGAGCCACCACCGTGAGATATTTCCCGGCCTGGCACACGCAACCTCCCCGATGTGCCGGAAAAAGCCCAGCCAGCCCCGCTCCCTGGTTAACGGGAGGGACAAAGCCGGAGCGTGAGCGGCGCGGGCACCCCCGGCTGCCACCATCCTCTTCCCCACCCGAAAATAAAACACTCGTGGTCCCAAATATAACCCATTCCCGACACGACGGTTTGCTTTCTGTTGAAGAAACCTGTGCGATGGACGCCGGCTGCCTGGACGAGGGCAGCGACGGGGCTCAGGAGGCGGCGGAGAAGAACCTGACGGTGCTGGACGGCTCGGCTGGAGATCTGCTCCTCAAGCTGATGCACTTG
>NW_008820382.1:0-406 GCF_000699105.1 Pygoscelis adeliae | reverse complement strand
TGGGACTCGTCTTCGGAGCTTTCTCCATTTCCAGCTCTTCGCGCTCCTGCAATTTCCACCCCGGCTCAGCGGGAGAGTCGAGAGAGACGACAGAAGGATTTGCCACAGTCTTGGGAAGTCACCCCCAGAACAGCCGTCAGCATAAGCAAACGCTGCGTTTTAACTAGGCTGCCTTACCACGACATGAACTGACACTGCAAGGGGAAAAAAGCCACATCTAATGAGTGCCAGGTTTAGCGTTTTGCTCTGAGCACAGACCCGGCGCCTTTTCCTGGCTGGTAGCAATATCTGGGGGGCTAAGGGGGGTGTCTCCCATGGACCGAGAGCTCGGTGGAGCCAGGGGACCCCTTCTCCCCTATAACAAAGCCCTTCTCCTCCATACATCGCCGGGAAGGAGGGAGGATGG
>NW_008820381.1:0-406 GCF_000699105.1 Pygoscelis adeliae | reverse complement strand
CTTTGCAGAAAAGGACCTGGGATCCAGTGGACAAGTTAAACATGAACCTGCAGTGTGTTTTTGCAGAGGAGAAAGTCAGCCTGGGCATCCTGGGCTGTACCAGCCAGAGTAATGCCAGCAGGTCCAGGGAGGTGATTGCTCCCCTCCATTCGGCACTTGGAAGAGTAGTCTTGAGCTCCACAGTACAAAAAAGATATTGACCTACTAGAGCAAATCCAGGGGAGGGCCACTAGGATGCTCAGGGGCTGGGGTACGTGATGTGTGAGGAGATGCTGAGAGCTGGGTCTAAGCTAAGGGGAGATCTAATTGTGCTTCAGCTACAAAGTGGTAGAGTGTAGGGGAGACAGACTCGTCTTGCAGGTGCAGAGTTCTCTTGAAGGTGCACAGTGATAGGACAAGAGGCAAT
>NW_008820380.1:0-405 GCF_000699105.1 Pygoscelis adeliae | reverse complement strand
GCCGGTGCCCCCCCAGCCACACCGTGGGCCGGATCTCTGTGCGTGGGGAGTGCAGGAGCCTGGAGCTGCTGGGGAGCGAGGCAGTGGCTGTGGACGGGGGTTCCCTGCCGGGCTCTGGGCACAGGGAGCAGGGGTGACAGGCAGGACTGCGCTGAAGCAGCACGGGGGCCTTGGCTGGCTCTGGGTGCGGGGCCCAGCCGCCTGGGAGGGTCTTTCCTGGAGCTGCCTGTCCCCGAACCCTTCTCCTGATGCACCTCAGCTGTCGATGGGAAAGGACAGGACTGACGCAACCCAGGATGCACACGCAGCGCGGTGAAAACAGGATGTGGTGCACTGAGATGGGCAGGAAGTTTCTCGGGGCCCCATGGGCCCCCCAGTCGCGGGGCACGTCGGGAGCGGGCAGTG
>NW_008820379.1:0-404 GCF_000699105.1 Pygoscelis adeliae | reverse complement strand
TTTTTTTAAAAGATACATTATTATTTTAAAATGAAAAATGGATTTTCTAGTTTTTATGAAATTCCAGTTTAATAATTCAAACGTCTATCATTATTTAAAAAAAAAATTAAAAAATAACAAAGATAAACCCTTCTATCTCTGCAGCTAGCTGACTAAATTTCCTTCTAATAAACATATAAAAAAAGACAACCTTAGAGATAGTTCTCGTCCTTCCAGATTTGGTTTCTTATTTTCAGATCTTGGTTCTAATGACTCTTCTGGCACGTGCCTGGAGCCAGAAGTACTGTTTTCTGATGCCTGATACTTGTCTCCAGTAAGGTGAATGTAAATGTCTAGCAAGTGATCAGTTACAAGAGCAAGGTTGGGGTGTCTCCTTTGAAGAACCTGAAAAAAGGAAAAAAAAA
>NW_008820378.1:0-404 GCF_000699105.1 Pygoscelis adeliae | reverse complement strand
TCAATGTCCTTCTTGTAGTGAGGGGCAAGGTACCTGTATGAGTCCTAATTCAGAGGAAATCATTCAATAGTTCAATAGTTCTGTTACCAATACAGACTTCAACAGTCATCAGTCAGGCTCATGGAATGACAAAGTAATTGTGTCTACTGTGATGCTTACAGATTAGATTACAATACTGATTTTTTTATGACAGTCACTTCTATGTTATCAAGATAAGGACTGCTGGATTTAGTGTGTCATTACTAGTATTTTTCTTTGTTTTTCTTTTATGTCTAAGTAGATGGTCTCAATCCAGACAAAATATACCAATGCTCTACCTATTCTGGTCTCATATTTTACAAGCATAACACATTAATGTCGCAGAATTTGCTAGGATCTGCAGATAGAATCATAGAATCATAGAA
>NW_008820377.1:0-405 GCF_000699105.1 Pygoscelis adeliae | reverse complement strand
CCTGGGGGGCAGGGGGGGGACCCTAAGCAAGCCAAGACCCTGGGGCCAAAGCCTGGGGCCGCAGCCGGGTGCTCCGGGAGGGTTTCTCTGGCACCACCGTGTGGCAGACCAGCCTGGCATGGCCCGGCCTCTGGCAGGGCTGGGGAGGGGGACCGTGGTTGGACCCTGCTCCCTTCCTGAGCCCCGGCCTCGGCTCTGGGTGTTTGGGCCATGGAGCGCCGGGAGGTGCCTGCCGTCCGCCCCAGGAATGGGCCCCGGTCAGTTTGGCAGCTAAACAGAGCGGGGCCCCTGCAGCATGTGGGGGCTGGCAGCCTTCCCAGAGGTGCTTTGGCGCCGGTAAGCGCAGTGCCAGGCCTGGGGAGGGCAGGGCAGCGCAGCTGCCAGGTGGAGACCTGCCTCCTGCCC
>NW_008820376.1:0-406 GCF_000699105.1 Pygoscelis adeliae | reverse complement strand
CCCCCCCCCCCCCAGCCTCGCCTCTCCCTCCCAGAGGGTCTTGGTGACAGTCATCCCATGCTGGTGGCTCACCATGTGGGTCCTCCTCTCTATGGGGTGTGCTCTGAGCTGCAGGAGGGGTGCGGGGCACAGGGTGGAGGGCAGACCCAGGGCACCCCCACTCTGAGGTGGCACAGCCCAGCACCCCTTTCAATCAGGGTACCACACCAGATGCATTGTGGGAAACTCCCCACTCCAGCTGCCACCCAGAGCAGGGGAAGGGGACCAGGCTGGTGGGACAGAACTGGTGTCCGAGCCAGGGAGGGGACACCAGGCTGCCCACAGCGACCTTGCACATGGCACAGCCCCCAGGTGGGCATCGCTGCAGGGCTCACCCCAGGGCAGGGGGGGCAGGACATAGGGAAGG
>NW_008820375.1:0-405 GCF_000699105.1 Pygoscelis adeliae | reverse complement strand
GGCTTCTGGCTCTGCACCCTCGCACACGCGTGTGGCCGGGCTGTAGCCTTCCTTGGGGGGGTGACAGTCCCCGGGGGCAGCGGGGTGACATGGGGGTCCCAGGGCTGCGTGTGCCATCGCCGCTACAGCAACCTGGGACAGCCCCTGGCTCTTCCTCCGGGAGCTGTGCAGCTCCCGTTCGTGACCTGGGCCCGTTGGGGTCTGCTCTCCAGCGGTCATATAAGAAAATATCTCATTATCAAAATTGGGGTGCGCAGGGGAGGGGCTGGGTGCTGTGCTGAGCATCCCGGGGAGTTTTGCAGCAAGCAGAAGAGCAGCGGTCCTGCTCGCAGGCAGCCTGGGAGGTGGTGGGAGGGCGAAGGGCTGCCCCGGGGCTGGAGAGCCCCCGCAGAGCTGTCGAGGGGC
>NW_008820374.1:0-405 GCF_000699105.1 Pygoscelis adeliae | reverse complement strand
TCTTGTCTTGCTAGACGAGGCTCTCCCTTTCAGCCCGGCTGCTGCCCCGTGCCTCAGTTTCCCTCCTTGCTGTCAGAGAGGCTGAGCAGCGAGCGAGGGGTGACGTGCACCGTTTCCAGCCCTCTGCCCAAACCCTGGGGGCTGGGGTGGCTCAGCCTGTCCCCTCGGGGCTGGCTGTGGGGTGCCCACGTTTCCCTGTGCCCCACAGCTGGCTCAGCCCGCCTTCCCTTCAAGCCCCCCAGCAAAGGATTCCCAGTGCTCCCAGCCTCAGGGCCTGGCTTGTTAATGCCGAGCCGCTCACAGCCCCGGCCCTCTGCTAGGTCACTGCCTCCTGCCCATCACCCCGGAGTCGGGGCTGCCTGGCGAAGAGCTCCCCAGCCCCAGGGAGGCTCCCCCCTTGCACCC
>NW_008820373.1:0-400 GCF_000699105.1 Pygoscelis adeliae | reverse complement strand
GTATGATTTATTGAGAGTTAAACTAAAGATCTCCTGCATCTGTCGCTCTCACCAACCTTTTGGTATTTCTCTTCCATTTTCATACATATGGGTCACAACAGCTTCCAGCAGTGCTGCTCAGAAGTAGCCATTGCACAATTTTGGTAGTGTCGTAGTTACATTGTTTTTCTACCACTTTCAGTATGAATTGATACTGTCAAGGCATTACGAACCTCTTACGCAATCCCATTTTATCATCATAGAGGTGCTTCTGTTGGGAAGGTTGATGCTTTTGCAATTTCTGCTTTAACACTTTTGCTGCCCTCTGGTGTTTTGGATATCCTAAACGAGGAATCACCTCAGAAAAACATCCATGGTCAGGAGAGGTATAATTATGGAGCCGGCTTGTACATAATGAGGG
>NW_008820372.1:0-405 GCF_000699105.1 Pygoscelis adeliae | reverse complement strand
CAGGGTGGAAAAGGTACCTGCCTGCCGACCCCAAACGCGCGCCCCCGCAGGAGCTCCCCGGACTGAGCGGGCCCTGGCCGGGGATGCCCAGCTGGCTCCAAACTCGGGATGCGGAGCACCTCCCATGTGAGACTTTTCTGTTGCTGATGAGCCCCGCTGCTGGGAGCAAGGTGGGGAGTGTCCTACCGGTGACACGGCACATCACTGGTGGGCAGTGCGCGCAGGCAGCAGGTCCTGCGTCTGAACTTGCTGCCCCGTGGGGATTCCCTGAATAGCTTGTCATGTACATCCCGTTGCTTTGCTCTTGTACCATAGGGATATTTGCTTTCCCTGGGGGAAATTTTGTAGTGACTTGTAATATATATATATAAATATTAAAAAAAAAAATGTATTTATTTTTACTAG
>NW_008820371.1:0-405 GCF_000699105.1 Pygoscelis adeliae | reverse complement strand
CTTTCTCTTTAAGAAGCTGTGGGGGATGAGGGGAGGGTGTTCCTGGCCCTTTAAGAGAATGCCTGTACCTTTAAGAGGGCTAGGGCAGGGGTTGGTAGGGTGCGTGGCCCTTTAAGAGGCTGGGCTTGGAGCAGCGCCTGGCCCTTTAAGAGGCTGGAGAGGTGCCTGTTCCTTTAAGACAGCAGGGGGTGGGACTTGAGGGGGTGCCTGGCCCTTTAAGAAGGCTGAGGCATGGGTTGGTTGGGCGCCTGGCCCTTTTAGACAGCTGAGAACAGGAGTCAGTGGGGGGGCCTGGCCCTTTAAGAGAATTGGGGTGGGGCTTGAGGAGGGTGCCTGGCCCTTTAAGAGGGCTGGGGCAGCGCTCGGTGGGGTGCCTGGCCCTTTAAGGGGAGGGAGGGTGTGGGG
>NW_008820370.1:0-404 GCF_000699105.1 Pygoscelis adeliae | reverse complement strand
CTAACGTGGGGATGGCTACCGGGAGCCGCGGGATTAGCAACATGGGACAGCCCCGCAGAGCCCCGAGTACGTGGGGACAGGGCCATGGAAGCAGCCATGTGGCAGCCCCAGGACACGAGGTTAATGGCGCAGGCAGGGGCAGGGATATCTCTGGGTCCACCTCCTTGGGGCAGGAGGCTCTGGGGGGGTCCCTCCCCGCTTGGGGACAGGGCGGCTCTCACCGGTAATGTGTGTAGATGCTGCTGGTGAAGGGCAGTTTGGGCGTTGACCACTGGATCACGGCCACCAGTGGGACCTCCAAGCCCTGGGTGAGGGGACAGTGGGTCAGAGATGTCCCTGTCACCACTGCTCCCAGCGAGGACATCGATCCCCAATGTCCCCGTGTCCCCCTAGGCTCCTGGCAA
>NW_008820369.1:0-404 GCF_000699105.1 Pygoscelis adeliae | reverse complement strand
AAAGTTCACAGGGTTTACAGGGCCACTCAGCTGCCTAAAGGCAGTTCTGAATAATCTTGAAAAAGGCAGAAGAGTGGTCACCAGGAAGAGAAGGAGTGCTAGAAGCTTGCTAAGAGCTTTCCATCCGACAGCAGAGATTTGGGTTGAGTTTTCAAAAAGGTCACTGCTGGCTCACGTTTCTTTCTTGTAGACATGGGCAGTCTTCACTAGAGAATAGACCTCATGTGGGACATGATGTCTGGTTGTCACTGTTTCCTTAACATTGAAAAGGGCTGCCGCTCCTGCAATTACTACATTGATAATCAACATTTGAATATCGTTTCCCTGAATTGACATCTTTGAGATCTCACAACATCTTAGCATCATTTCAAATGCAAAGGACTTTTACCTCCTTCCATTTCCAT
>NW_008820368.1:0-405 GCF_000699105.1 Pygoscelis adeliae | reverse complement strand
TATCCCCCCCCAGCCCTGCCATACCCTGGCTGCGAGGGGGAGGCCAGGCTGGAGCTCATCCCTTGGCTCCCTCCAGACCCTCGGGCATGCCCTGGCCATGGCTTTGGCCGCCCCCGGCGGTGCGGAGGCTTTGCCAGGAGCCTGGTGCCACTAGAGGGAGAGCTCACCCCGAGCAGGCCGTGCCGCAGCCGGCGCATGCGGTTGTACAGCGTGTGTAAGGGGTGTACGGCGCCGCACACCCCTCTACACCCCACACGGGCACCCGGCTCCCCTTGCGAAGGGAAAATGCTGGCTCTGGCTGCAAACGGTCCCAGGGCAAAGCCCAGAGCCGGCAGCCACCCCAGGCCAGGAGCAGGGTGGGGGGAAAGCCCCCCCTGCACACCTCGTGTCGGGCACGGCCGGGGG
>NW_008820367.1:0-400 GCF_000699105.1 Pygoscelis adeliae | reverse complement strand
CCGAGAGCAGCAGTGGTGGACAGGGCGCGAGCGCCAAAAATGTGGGCTGGCAAGGCTGACCCTGCAGCCCAGGGTGAGGAAACCCAACTTGCTCTCATCCGCTCGCTGTCACGGAGGTGGCAATAAACAACGATGGGTCTAGGTAAATCAGAGCCACCCTGGATTTTGTGCCTGCATAAACTTCCACGAGTTCGTTTTATGGTGCACCTAACGGGACTAAATTCATTAAGAGCGCTAAACAGCTATACTGAACAGTGGAAACAGTGCCTGCACGCTACACCTGTTTGAATTGGATGGTGATGACCGTGTGAGACCGACTGCTGGTGGCATTGATGGTAGTCGTAGCTGTTGTTCTCGTCTTCTTCCCTTGTTCCACCAACCTCTCGATCTGTGCGTAATT
>NW_008820366.1:0-405 GCF_000699105.1 Pygoscelis adeliae | reverse complement strand
CTGGGATGGAGGTGGCACCTCCAGGATGCTGGGACCTGTCCCTGGGGTCCCTCATCCCATCCACCTCCCAGCCCCAGGATGTGTGTCCTGTGGGGGGTGAGGGACCCAAGGGTGGCACTGCCACCGCCCCAGGGCACCCTAAAGCCCAGCTCCTGCCGCCAAGGCTTCTCTTTAGGGTGCTGTTTGCTAAGGAAAGCTTGGAAGCATCACCTGGAAACACCCAAACGTCTCGGAACCCAGTGCTGGCTGCCCAGCGAGGGTTCTGGGTGGGCAGCAGGCACAGCAGGGCCCACGGGCGGGGGCTGGATGGGACCTGGGGGTGCCAGCCCCACCACCCCAGCTCGCCCCCATGGGTGCCCTCATACCTCCCAATCCTGCCGCCTGGGCTGCGAAGGGTTAACGGGG
>NW_008820365.1:0-404 GCF_000699105.1 Pygoscelis adeliae | reverse complement strand
TACGTCCCCCCATATACACACACACACAGTCAAGAGGCCAGGCCTGGCTGCAGCTGCACAAATGCGACACGAGAACTTTATTCACATCAAGATACAAAATTATATTTCTCTAGAAATGTCTCTTCTGCTCAAGTGACGAGGCGGGGAGCACACAGAGGGGACCTGGGGCTGGGCCAGGCCCCCCTGCACCCAGTGCTCCCCCCAACTGTAGGGGACCCCTGCCCACTCCTGCCCCCCACATGGGCACAGGAAGGGAGCTGGCACAGGACCGCCAGGTCAGGGTGCAGGAGAGCGGCTGGGGGGGCTCCACAGCCATCTCCCAGCAGCATCACCTGGTCTCCTCCTTCACAGGGGATAGGGGACACTAGCCCAGTCCCCTCTACGGTGGCAGCGGGTGCGATGGG
>NW_008820364.1:0-405 GCF_000699105.1 Pygoscelis adeliae | reverse complement strand
GGCAGCAAGAGGATCAGGTAGGGGGGCCCGTGGAAGAGCAAACCCTCAGAGTGCAGGGTCAGGTAAAAGCTCTGTCGGTATTCTGTGTGGCTGCAGCTCTCCATCATTTCTCTGATTTTCCTCACACTTATCCTGGGGACCTGAAAACAAACGATCAAAAAAAAAAATTATATAAAAAATAAATGATCGATCCCAAACCAAACCCAAACTACAAGCAGAGGCCACGGGGCCTGGAGCACCTTGCAGGAGATTGGCATAAGAACTGCCAAAACCAGGGTAGATATTCTGATTTGTTTCTTTATTTATTCCTTTATTATGTTGGTTTCTTTGGTTTTTTGGTTTAAATTTGAGGTTACAAAGGACACCCCCAAAAAATTAATTTGTGTTTTTGAAAAAAGTTTTCGT
>NW_008820363.1:0-405 GCF_000699105.1 Pygoscelis adeliae | reverse complement strand
GACTGGACTGGAAGAAGAGCAAAGTAACTTTGGGAGGCACTATATTAACAGGTAAGTTTCAGACATTGTGCCAAGGTAGGTTTTGATTAACTAAAGCCTTTCTTATTAGTCAGTGATTAATGGCAACTCAGGAACTGAAATTTTTTTAAAAAATCAATATGTTTGAAACAGGCAGTAGAAGAATAATTTTATTCTCCAGAATTGCCTACGGAAGTTTTCAGCTCAAATTGCTTTACTCAAAAACAATGTATCTGCTATTCGGTTAAGTGTAAAACCCATGTGACAATTATTCTTCCAAGTCTGAACTGTAAAGACCAGTTATCTCAATCAAAATAGAGCATTTAGGTATACAGGACCTCAAGAATGGTATTAGCCAAAGGCAATTCAAAACTGTTAATTTGATTC
>NW_008820362.1:0-405 GCF_000699105.1 Pygoscelis adeliae | reverse complement strand
CGTGCCATGCCATACCATACTATGCCGTGCTGTGCCCATGCCCTTGCCATGCTGACCCGCGTGCCATGCCATACCCATGTTCATGCTGTGCCCATGCCGTGCCATACTCGTGCGTGGTACGTGCCCATGCCACGCCGTGCCCGTGCCATGCCATGCCATACTATGCCATGCCATGCCATGCCGTGTCTGTGCCGTGCTGACCTGTGTGCCATGCCCGTGCCCAGCCGGTGGAGGTGAGCGGGGCCATTGAGGAGGAGTTCACCGTCGCCCGGCTCTACATCAGCAAGATCAAGTCGGAGGTGAAGTCGGTGGTGAAGCGGTGCCGGCAGCTGGAGAACCTGCAGGTGGAGTGCCACCGCAAGATGGAGGTGACAGGGCGTGAGCTGCCCTCCTGCCAGCTCCTCA
>NW_008820361.1:0-404 GCF_000699105.1 Pygoscelis adeliae | reverse complement strand
TTTTTTAGGTACTGCTTTCCAGGATACAGTCCCCTATTCTTTACCAAATGTCTGACCTTGTGTTGGTCTGTTGAATAGCTTTGACTTGCCAGCTAAGCTGGTTTGCTTTTACGGTTCTCCTACCTCTCTCAATATTTAGTATTACTCCAACTGCTCAGTCATCTATGCATTTTATCAGCACTGACTTTCCTATTTATTTCCAGCTCATTGTTTTTTGTTGTGTTTTTTAAACTGTAACAAAAAACTGATCTGGAGAAAGAATTGCTTATAAAATTTACAGATCATGTGTCTTGGAGACATAATAACAAGCATTGAAGGTGGACCACCTGTGTGGGTCAATCTGGCGAGATTTGGGCTTTACATCAAGGAAAAAGCTTATCTTCTGACTGTAGTAATTTCTCTCT
>NW_008820360.1:0-405 GCF_000699105.1 Pygoscelis adeliae | reverse complement strand
TGGAAAGTCGGCAGCTCTGGGGACGAAGGGGGAGCCCTGCCAGGAGCCAGCAGGAGGGATGGCGGCAGAGACCCCATCCCAGGGCTCTGACCCCAGGGCACCTTGTCCTGGGCCAGACTGTCCCCAAGTCATCAGGCACCAGGGACGGTACATCAGCTCCGTGGCACGGTGGGGTCTGGCTGCCTCGATGCCCGGGGTTGCTCCTGCCTCGGCCGGGTGCCAGGGCCCGGTGCCGTGCCAGTGGAGGAGCATCCCTGGAGGGACACCCTCTTCCCCATAATGACAACCATTTTGGCCAGCGATGTCATCACCGGTGCCAGCACCTGGGTCCCCCCCGCAGTCCCCGGGGGGAGGAAGAGCTGCTCCACAGGGATGGCAGCCGGGGAATGGGGTTCACCCCCATCC
>NW_008820359.1:0-405 GCF_000699105.1 Pygoscelis adeliae | reverse complement strand
CCACGTACTTCCAAAACAATCGTTGTATCTTTATTGACGCTCTGAATGCAATGACCTGTTTTTTACTCTTAAGGAAAATAAACATCTTTTAGAAACAGCTTGTTACACACAATCTTCAGTGTGAAGCAATATACTAATAAGAACACTAGTCTTAACATTTACAGTCTTCATATATATTATATATATGTATATGTATACATATATATACACTATATAATGAGGCAATATATAATACACACGGTTTACCATTTTACAGTCATATGTACAAGATGTCACTAAAAATAGCCAGATTTCAGGCAACGCTGCCAGGGACACCGGGATTTTAATTTTTTTTTCTCTTTAAATTAATTATTTTTATTATTCTTTCTCTTTTTATTTCCCCCCCCCTCTTTTTTTTTTTTTTTT
>NW_008820358.1:0-405 GCF_000699105.1 Pygoscelis adeliae | reverse complement strand
TTTAAATCCTGTTTTTAATACGTGCCAACTTCTATATAAATGGCACTTGTAAACGTGTCAGGCTTCCTCCCGTGCAAACGAAAGGGGGTCGGAGCTTGCCGGGGGAAAGGAAAATAAAACCGGAGCTAACTACCTGTTGGAAAGGCATCCTCAGGGCTCCCATATTCACATAGGGGGCCACTCTGCAGGCGTCTAAATGGCTGGCGGTTCCCAGGATCACACCTGCGGGGAGAGACAGGGCCGGGTGAGCGGCGAAGGCGCCCCGGGGCTCCGCGGCCGCCACCCCCCGACCGGCCCGCACCCCTTACCCACCTTTGTGCATCTGGTTTTCCTGCTTTCGGCACTTTGCTCTCCTGTTCTGGAACCAGACCTGTGAAAAGAAAACGCAAACAGAAACAAAAAAAA
>NW_008820357.1:0-402 GCF_000699105.1 Pygoscelis adeliae | reverse complement strand
GGCTCCTCTGAGAACGGGCAGTGCCTGGGAGCTCAGCAGAGAGAGATTTGGGATGGGGCACAAGTCAGGAAAGCTGTGTCCAGCAGGAGGGCCCGCAATGGTGCCCTGCTGTGCTTTCGGCAGAACACCACAACGCACCCTCCTCTCCGCTGCCTTAACCTCCCCGCTGCCTGGTCACACCCTGCCATATCTGAAGACCTCTTCTCTCACCCGCCTGGGATGTCTCACCCACAGGGACCTGGGCTAACCTGGCCAGAGTTACTTGCAACACCCCCATGAAATGCAGGGTCCCACTTGGTAAACATTCTCCAAGGCGGAAGCAGTGGCATGGCCCAAGAGTAGACGGACCTCCAGTGTCTGCAGAGAGGGGGTTTCTGGGCGTTTTGGTGGGCCTGCGGTGGG
>NW_008820356.1:0-404 GCF_000699105.1 Pygoscelis adeliae | reverse complement strand
GCATCCCCCAGCAAGGAGCATCCCATCCCCGCGCCTGCAGCATGCACTCAGCACCCGGCCGGAAGGCAGGATCAGCCCGCTGCCCATCCCAGGCACCCACCCGGGGCCATTTCGGCTGCATGGGCTGCACCGAGGGGGACGGGGAGGAGAAGGGAGGTGTGGAGCTGCAAACACCCCCCTGGCCCGTGGCACCGAAAAGCAATGCTGGCGTGCTCTGGATTTGCACCAAAAGGCAATGCCGGTGGTGCTCTGGATTTGCAGGGCCGGTTTCCCCGCCCTGTGCACTCCTTAACGCCCCCGTAGCACCCCATCCCACCACGCTGGCGGGGACCGCGTGCTGCGGGGCCATTTCCGGCAGCCCCGGGACCGGGCGCCGCTGCGGGGCTGCCGGGGCTGGCGGGGAA
>NW_008820355.1:0-404 GCF_000699105.1 Pygoscelis adeliae | reverse complement strand
TTTTTTTTTTTAAATTGCCAGTTCATGCCTGATGTGCAGGAAAAAAGAGAAGTTCTGTAAGAGGCGGAGTGCACTAAATAAACCAGTCACCTCTTGAGGGGTTTTTTAATTTCTGTGTTTTTCTGCCCACCATGCAGCTGCCAGCTCTGGTCCGTGGTGGAGCTTTTGTTGTTGTTGTTGTTGTTCTGGCTTTTCTTCCTGAGCCCATCCAATTTGGAAGGAAAAGTCGTGTTCCAGTGCTGAATCCTCTTAGGAAGCCGATGCCTATTTATTGTCTTTCCAAATTGGCAAATCCCCGGAAAAGCCTGCCGAGGAGCGCTCGCTCCTCAAACCAGCACCGCAGGCCTGGCCCCCTCGCGGGCTCTGCCCCCTCCTCGGTGCCGGCGTCCCCCCCCAGCTTTGGG
>NW_008820354.1:0-404 GCF_000699105.1 Pygoscelis adeliae | reverse complement strand
ATATTATAAAATATTATATATTTTATATATAATATAATTATAATATTATTATATTGTAATTTTTCCAGCCCCTTTGTCCTTCCCCTGAGTAATGCTTGCATACTTCAGTTCAGATCTTCAATCCTTAAAATGTAATTATTTTAGTTTTACTTTAAAGACAACATCACAGCACTGCTCTCATATTCAAAATGTTGCACCAGGCTGCAACTGTCCCTTTCCAGTGCCTCCTGAGCTAAATAGGAAGAAAATTGCTATCCTCTTCACTTCAAGACATATTTTCTTTTGATTTACTAATCCATTTTGTTTTATCAGCTACCTGAGTCCCCATTTGAAATCATTTTTACAAAGTAATTGTTTTCAGCGAGAAAAATGCATTTTACAAATGTCGTGGTTTAACCCCAGCC
>NW_008820353.1:0-404 GCF_000699105.1 Pygoscelis adeliae | reverse complement strand
TTTTTTTAAGTTCTGTCACTGCAGGAAACTCAAATTTATGGATGGGATGGAAAAAGCTGGGAAGAAAATTATGTCCATATAACAGCTTTTGTTACCAACATATCTGAATACTTCACCATCTTCAAGACATGTATCCTCACCTCCATTACGGTGAGACAAGGAAGTGCTGAAATCCTGAACTAGAAATGGAGAATCAAGGCAGATGTAATACTGCTATGAATTTTCCAGTGTAATAGTCTGTGCTGCAACAGGGATATAAAGCCAAGCCTCTTAAGCTCTTTATCATATGCTCATCACAGTGCAGTCTTCTTCCTTGCCAGACAGACAGTATTCACTACAGTACATGGCAGACTGAACAAAAATACCAAAATACCAAAAGACTGGCTCACCACAGACATTTTTTT
>NW_008820352.1:0-404 GCF_000699105.1 Pygoscelis adeliae | reverse complement strand
ATCCTGCCCGGGATAAATATGAAGCTGGTTGGTGCTGGGCTGGGTCAGAGACGAAGAGGATGGATTTGTCAGTGAGCAAGTGCTGGCCGTGGCTGAGGACAGCCTGCCATGCACTGCCCCGCCGGAGGGGCTGAAGCGAACAGCTGATGCTCATGGCTGGGTTTCTGTGCCCCTCCGCACTCCTCCAGGCTGCCAGGGCTGCTGCCCAGATCATGAGGGGAAAAGGGAGGCGCCTGCTGGGGAGCCTCTTCCTAAAAAGCAGCAGGAGGACATCTCCAACTCAGCTGGGCCAAGCTCTGCCACCTCGCCAGGGTGCTGCCAGAGGTGCTGCTCTCCGTGACCTGCCCTCAGCGACAGCTCCCAGCCATAGAACAGTGTTGGATTCGGGCTGGATGAGGAGTTTC
>NW_008820351.1:0-404 GCF_000699105.1 Pygoscelis adeliae | reverse complement strand
GCTTTAGTAAAGCCTTAGTAAGCCCCAGCAGAAGGCCGCGGCCCCGCGGGCCAGCCTCTCCTCCCGGCCCACGCTGCGCTCTGCCCACGCACGGCCCAGGTCCTGCTGCTTGCGGGGGCAAACCTCGACCAGGTGATTTCACGCGACGCCACGTAAACGTATACAAAGGCTACAAGGCGCCACGCCAGTGACCGAGCCGAGGCGGAGGCAAACCCGTCCCCGCAGCGCGGCCCCGAGCGCCGTGCCTTTGGAGATGCCGTCTTTCGCACGGGCTAAACCTTCCCAGAGCAACTTTCACGGCTGTCGGCGCCAGACCTGGTGTTCGAGCCGACTTACAAGAAAAAATAGGTTCTGCTTATAGCGCTTGTGCCTGATGACCGCAAGAAGATACCCAACGCTTACCA
>NW_008820350.1:0-403 GCF_000699105.1 Pygoscelis adeliae | reverse complement strand
CTCGCTGGAGCTGCCAGCACTGAGAGCGGAGCCGGCTGCAGGCGCTGACAGTGCCCGTGCCCCAGGGCAGGGGGCTTGGCCGTGGGACGGGAGCGCAGAGTCTGGCCCAGCTTGTGCTGGGGCAGGCACAGAGCGAACCTGATTGGAATCAAAGAATTATGGAAAAAGAGAGAGAAAAGTGAAGATGTTTGGGAAGGGGCAGAAATGCTGGTGCTGGGCAGGTTGGCGAGCCGGGCGGTGCCAGCACTGCCCCTTGGGTGCCCTCCTGCCCCTGCCGCTCGCTGCTGGGGGCCGGGGCCATGGTGGGGCTGAGACCCCCGTAGGGTACAGGTCTCTGCCACCCGTGACATCACTCCCTGGTTTCTGTCCCGCTTTGCAGAACAATGATGTCCCCGGTGTGGCC
>NW_008820349.1:0-404 GCF_000699105.1 Pygoscelis adeliae | reverse complement strand
TGAGCAGCACCTGCTGCAGAAACCCCCATCCAGAGACAGACACAATCCCTCACTCCAGCAGGAGGATGACACCCCAACACAACCCTATGCTAGACAAACAGCCCTTCTCTGTCCTTTCACATATGCACATAAACAACCTCTGGCAGCCTGTGCTACCCTGACCTCAAGTCTCCATTACCTAGGCAAGCACAATGAAAACCCCTTTTTAATCCCTTCCAATGAATGCCAGGAGTACTCAGCTTGGAGCACTCCTTTACTACGCTGCTAGGGGCCTTTGCTAGCACAGTGAACAGGAGCTGTAAAGTTTCAGTTGTCAGCACAGCAGCTCCCATTCACAGCCCTCCTTCCACATAGCCTTCCGGACCACGTTGTTCAGCTGTGGTTGTGGCAGGGGGGGGGGGGAG
>NW_008820348.1:0-398 GCF_000699105.1 Pygoscelis adeliae | reverse complement strand
ATTAGGTTAGACACCCACAGGAAAGCTGGCACTGTTTTTCCAATACCATGTTTGCTTGACCTGCTCTTCCCTCTTTGCAAAGTTGATTTCCTTCTCTTCAAGATCAATTACAGTTTTCACCCAAAGGGCCCTGCACTATATTTTTATGCTAGCATTTTTTTCTTGTTTCAATTTGGTAGCTGAGGCGGGGAGCAGAGGGGTTATAGGAGTTACGTTACAAGTGTCATAAAACTAGGAGCAAATAGAGGGAGGTTTTGAACACTCCAAAGCTTCTTTTTTTCTTCTGTTAAATATGTATTTACTTCCAACAGTTACCAAAAGAGTTGTGAGCAGGAGCATTTTAATCTGTGTTCCAGGTTAATCTGGGAAACCTGTCTCCTGTGCATGCACATAACATT
>NW_008820347.1:0-404 GCF_000699105.1 Pygoscelis adeliae | reverse complement strand
TCCCCTGCCTGCAGCTGCCGGCTCTTCCCGCAGCGGGAGCGACCCGTGAGAAAGGACCCACGGGAACTCCACCGAAAATCCCCCAAACACCGAGCGAGCGCCGGGCACCCCCCCCCGCGCTCCTCCCTTCCGAGAACGGGGCACGCCAGGAGCCATCCCCCTGGCACCGAGGTGACATTTGTCTCTGGCACCAAACCGAACCCCTGGCTGGCGGCGAGACTGGAGACCCTGAAACAGGAACCAAAAGTGGGGCTCTGCTTGGTTTCTTTTTTTTTTAGCCTGCATTTTTCAGCCGTTTCCTGATGCCAGATCGCAGGCACGGCCTCGCCACGCTCACCGCTGCGATGGCATCTCCGCCGGTCCCACTCGGCAGCCCCCGGGGCCACCAAAGCATCCCCGCGGCG
>NW_008820346.1:0-403 GCF_000699105.1 Pygoscelis adeliae | reverse complement strand
TGTGCGAGGGTGTCTGGGATGGGAGCTGGGGAGAGGGGGAGCCCTGCTCCCACACCCAGCCCCAGGGCTGCCTCTGTGAACATCCTGGCCACGCGTGCCTTGGCGAGGCAGCAGGGCTATTTTGGGAGCTTTCAGCACCACCCAGAGAGGTGTCCGATGCTTTTATTTATAAACCCACTGGCTCCTGCCCAGCTCCAGCCAGCTCATATGCAGGAAAAAGCCCAACGGAGCCAAGACAAACAGAGCCAGCAGCATCCCCGCATGGTAGGAGGTAACGCCGAGCGGGCCAAGGATGCTCCGGCTGAACCACCCAGCCCCGGGCTGCCCAGCAGGATGGACACGCCTTGGCACCGCGGCCCCGGGGCCAGGCTTCAACAGCACAAGGCTGCAGCTATGTCTGCGC
>NW_008820345.1:0-403 GCF_000699105.1 Pygoscelis adeliae | reverse complement strand
CCATCCCCGTGTCCCTGGTGTGTCCCCAACACATCCCCAGCACGGCCCGGACATGTCTCTCTGTGTCCCCATGTCCCCAGCATGGCCCTGCGTGTCCCCAGCACGTCCCCATGTCCCCGGCATGTCCCCACATGTCCCCAGTGTGGCTCTTTGTGTCCTCAGTGCGTCCCCCCATTTCCCAGGCACGTCCCCAGCAGGTCCCTGCGTCCTCAGCATGTCCCCAGCAGGTCCCATGCGTGTCTCCATGTCCCTAGCAGGTCCCCATACGTCCCATGCGTGTCCTCAGATGTCCCCATCATGTCCCTCTGAGTCCCCAGCAGGTCCCCATGTCACCATACATCCCACATGTGTTCCCAGCGTGTCCCCTCATTTCCCCAGCAGGTCCCACGTGTGTCCCACGTGT
>NW_008820344.1:0-403 GCF_000699105.1 Pygoscelis adeliae | reverse complement strand
GTCCCCAAAGCCGTGTACCAGCCCCAGGGAGCACCCAAAGCCGTGTACCAGCTCTGGGGCATCCCCAAAGCCATGCACCAGCCCCGGGGCGTCCCCAAAGCTGGCTGCGAGGGCAAGGGGGAGAGGGAACACAGCAACCTGAGCTGAGACAGCCCGGCCCCAGCCCTGGCCCTTGCAAGCTGGGTCCCACGCGGTGTCAGCAGGGTGTGCTGGCATCCCGCTGGGGGAGCGATGCCCCGTCCCCAGCTCTGCCCAGCCTGAGTGGATCTCTCCCTGCAGTCATGCCCGCCAGCCCCCCGCTCGGCGCCTCCTCCATCACCCTCCCGTCGGGCACCAACGCCTCCACCCCCTCCGGGGTCTTCTCCTTCTCCCCCGTCAACATGATCTCGGCGGTGAAGCAGAA
>NW_008820343.1:0-404 GCF_000699105.1 Pygoscelis adeliae | reverse complement strand
CCCTGCCCTGCCAGAAGCTGCTCCAGCTCAGCGGCGACCGCCTGGGCTCCGGCACGGAGAAGGAGGAGGTGCAGTTCGCAGCCGTCCTCTGCACGAAGATCAAGCAGGATCCCACCCTGCTGGCGTACATCCTGGAGGTGAGCAGCCCCCGGGCATCCCTGTGCTGGTGGGTCACCTGTGGGGTTCGGCTCGTTTAATTGGGCTTTTTCATTTGCTTTGCAGCTCCTTCCCCACTGCAAAGCTCCTCGGGGTGAGTGGGAGGGAGATGGTGGCTAAGATGCTTTGCCGCTCCTCTTCCTCTCCAGGGCAAGAGCATCCTGAATGGGAGGAGAGCCCAGGAGCTGCCGGCCAGCCCCGTGGAAGAGGGTGCGGAGCATCCCCCGGGCACCGGCACCGCCGCCGGC
>NW_008820342.1:0-403 GCF_000699105.1 Pygoscelis adeliae | reverse complement strand
TCCAATGGCTGGAAGTTGCAGCTAGGGAAATCTGTATTTGAAATAAGTCATGATATGTCAATGTTGAGAGATATTAGCCACTGAAATTGCTTATTGAGTCTTCTGATGGAAAATCCATTAGCTACTACTGTCTTTAAAACAAACACTGATATTTCAAAATGGGATATCCTCTAGGTTAAGCACAGATTCTGGACCTGGAGCTGGTGCTATCTGAGAAGCAAGTTGTAAGCGAGTGATCTAAGCCATGGAAGTAGGTCTATACTCCAGAGATGCACTCACCACTGTACTGGTGTATGTGGTTCGTCTGCATCCTGCTCCTCCACCTCCTCCCCCTAAACCATTTCATATCATCTATTTCACTTGCAGAAATTTTTCTTGCCCTTGCCCTTGCCCTTGCCCTTGC
>NW_008820341.1:0-403 GCF_000699105.1 Pygoscelis adeliae | reverse complement strand
TTTTTTTTCACTGGAAGATTTTATTGCATTTATTCTCTCCACCTCCTTTCTTGCACCTATGCCTGGCCTCTTCCTCCCTGCACAAGCATTTCAAGACTCCCCCTCAGCTGCTTTCGTAATGGAGGCGTCACTACTGAGTCATCCCTTCGCATTCAGCTCATTGCTAATCCACCTCTTGCTGTTTCCTTCACAAGGGTTGTTCACTTCTTCTTCCTCACATCCATCCCCAGCGGTCCGTGGTTTGGACATTTCCACCCTCAGACACTCCTGTAACCTCCTCTCTGAATTTTCTCTCTCTGCTTTCTCTGGAGTCTGCATTATTGAAGATGGCGCCCGCCCCTTTCCCCTACCTGCTGTTTATTTGAATGCCTTCCTCAGATGTCCTCCCAAGCTTCTGGCCTTT
>NW_008820340.1:0-402 GCF_000699105.1 Pygoscelis adeliae | reverse complement strand
AAAATATTCTATTGAAAGCCTTCTAATCTTGTGAGTATTTGTGCTTTCAGGTATATAACGTCTGCCTGTGTTTTTTTCAGTTATGGTTAAGTCTTCTACAGCTTTGAGTTTCATCTAGTACACTTTGGTCTCCTGCCAAAACAGACATTGCTAGCCACAGGAAACAGTGAGGAGAAACCTGACCCGTATCTCCCATTTTACTGTCTGCAGGTATCTCGTTGCCTAGTGAAGCTCTTGCATTTTTACAGGTTAAATATTTATGTACACAGTGTGGGAGGCTGTCAGAAAATACCAGAAATTAACTCTCAGCTCTGTGGAAACACTGGCCCTGAGAAACAGAACGATTACAATGGATGAAGGTAATTTTTTAGGACATAATGTTTATTTAGTAAAAAAAAAAAA
>NW_008820339.1:0-400 GCF_000699105.1 Pygoscelis adeliae | reverse complement strand
TTTTTTTCACAGAATATTTCTCTGCTCTTTCCATCTCCTTTCTGCTTTTTCTTAATGTTCTCTTCATTTCCCTGTTGCAGAATGCAAGTACAGTGAAAGTCAGAATTTAGTTTTCAAAACTACTATGTTCAATTGAGTATAAAATTAGGAAAAAGAAATGTGTTTTTTCCCCTGTGTCCCACAGTGTTTTTGCAGGGGGGGAAACAATATTGTTATATAGGAGGATGGGAAGACAATTAGCATATGAGGAAGTCCAGCAGTTCAGAATCATAGAATAGCTGAGGTTGGCAGGGACCCCTGGAGATCTAGTCCAACCTGCCCGCACAAAGCGGGATCAACTAAAGCAAGTTACTTGTGGCTGTGTCCAATTGGGTTTTGAACATCTCCAGGGATGGAGACT
>NW_008820338.1:0-403 GCF_000699105.1 Pygoscelis adeliae | reverse complement strand
GGGTGGCAGGGTGCAGGGTGGCAGGGAGCAAGCTGGGGCTGGGTGGCTGAGGAGGGACAATAAATGCTGAGAGGGAGGCGCTAGGCGGGAGCTGTGTGAGAACCAGTTTGCGAGGTCCAGATTGGCAGCAGATCCTGAACCAGGAGGAGCTGAGCATCCATACGGCCCCTGCCGAGATCAGACGAGACGACAGCGACTCGGTTTGGGGGAAGAAATTGGAGGCGGGGGAAGCTTTTTTGCTGAAATGAAATTTGAACCCCAAAGTGGGAGGGAAGTGGAGGTGGGGGGCACGGCTCTCTCCACATGGTTATTACTGCTGTTTTCCACCCAGCTGAAAGGAGAATGTAGCTTAATATGGACCCGCGGGGAGGAGAAGCGATCGGGAACGGGGATTTGTCAGGAG
>NW_008820337.1:0-402 GCF_000699105.1 Pygoscelis adeliae | reverse complement strand
GCCAACTGAGGTTAAACCACGACAGCTAGAAAGTATTTGACTTCAATACCAGGCTAATATTACAACCTTGGAAAAAAAAGCATATATTAATTAATAGCTGTATGTCAAGAACTTAGTCAAATAATTTGTCATCTTAAAAAATGTAAGACAGTTTCTGGATTAGATTTTGCTTAACTTGTGCTCACAATTTTTGTGTTTTAATAATCTTAAAACGTTGGTTAACTCCTTTTTTTATTTTAATTTGAAAGCAAACATTTTATTTTAGTAATATATGTAAATTGTTGTAAAATGTGTGAAATCAAAAGGAATTTATAAATTACGTATTTTGTGTCAGCAAAAGTATTGGACTACACTGTTTAGATAGACTGATTTATTATAGACCACCCAACCAGGATAAAGAGG
>NW_008820336.1:0-402 GCF_000699105.1 Pygoscelis adeliae | reverse complement strand
GCTGGTGTTGGGGTTGCGGAGGAATGCACCCGTGCGGGGTGCTGGGCAGAAGTCAGCTTTGTTTTCGATTTATAATAAAGCACATCAAAGGAAACCATCCAGGTCCAGTTTCTGCCAGGCCGGGGTTACAATTCTCAGCTCAATGATCAAGGACCTCTTTGCATTGCCTTTGCCCCTTCGGGTCAGAAAACGTCCATCACTCACAGACTCCCCAGAAATGAAGAAGGGAGCAGCTCCGGGCCGCAGAGCCGGTTCGTTTAACCAGGAAAATAGAAAGCATGTCACCTTTTTAAAAATAAATGACACCATTCTTTCGTACATGTTGGCGATAATTATATGGTCTGGGGAACTTTTACACAAAGAAAAACTAAAGAGCAGGCGGTGTGAGAACCGAAAAATAAA
>NW_008820335.1:0-403 GCF_000699105.1 Pygoscelis adeliae | reverse complement strand
CAGCAGCAGCCCGGGGCCGGGGCAGCTCTGCCGGGCAAGGAGGCACAAGCTGGGTGGTTTCCCCAGCAGCTGGCCAGGGAGCACACACACAACTGAGGAATAACTGTCCCACCTGCACATCTGGATGCGGGAGAGGACATCTGGCCACAGCTGGCAGCGGCCAAACCCTCCCCACGGCACAGGCAGCAGGCTGAAAGCCTGGATTAAAACTGTACCTTTCGCAGTCTTGTTCCACTTGTCCTCAGGGGTCCCACGCCGGTTTCCCGGGGCAGCGAGTCCCTCGCAGCCTTGCTCCTACCCTCCCACCTGTCTCGGGGAGCAGCCCCCGCGCTGCTGCGGGGTGTGCAGGGCTAAGCCCACGGCCCAGCGTCGCAGGCTGCCTGCGGCAGGGCTGGGAGAGCCG
>NW_008820334.1:0-403 GCF_000699105.1 Pygoscelis adeliae | reverse complement strand
CCCACACAAAACCAACCCACTAATGAATACTTTTAGCTCTTTTGGCTCCTTCCTTCCTTGTGGTAGTTCCTTGCCTTCCTTCTTGCTGTGCCGTTAAGTTCTAATCCCACACCTTAGCTTGTCTCTCAGCTTTCATACTACATTCTTTCATTATCACTAAGCATAAAAAAAATTCTTTAAGTGGAGACAAGTTCTGAGCATTATTCAGTTCTTCCTCTCAGATCAGCTGCTGTAAGGCAGGAAAATAATGCACATCTCTCTCTCCCTGAGACTCCTTCTCAAGCCTGTTTCTCTCGTCAGGAACACGTTCTTGCAAATGTCTGCAGCGGCCTTCTCCTAGCCAAATCAAAGCGCCTCTTTTCTGTCATTCTCCTCTGTCTACCAGGAACTTTGCACAGCTGAT
>NW_008820333.1:0-403 GCF_000699105.1 Pygoscelis adeliae | reverse complement strand
AAAGCTCTGTCTGGCTCTTGAACTAATGAAGCGTCTGGGATCAGTGACTCGAAATGCTTAAAACACTTCAGTCCAGCATTACCTAAATTTAAAAGTCAGATTTGTGCATTTGAAATTGATTTTTCACTTGAAAGCTTACTTTGCTTCTACATACGTGCATGTTAAAATCTCCTGGAGATGTTGAATCCAACCCAAAACGTTTCCTTTGAGTCAAGCGGCAGCTCAGCCTGAAACTTCTGCTCCCACAAGCACAGAAACCAGCAGTACCTTCCAGGGCGATCCCAAGCCAGAGCTTTTTATTTTAGCTGGATGCTTGCGCACACCCGGACTTAACAGGGGCCAGCCGGCCGGGCGATGCTCTGCCTGTAGGCACAAGCAAAGGTTTGAACCTGTGGTGCAACCC
>NW_008820332.1:0-399 GCF_000699105.1 Pygoscelis adeliae | reverse complement strand
CCCAGGGTCCAGGCAGCACACCCACCACCATGAGCCATGGGGAGCTGCTTTCCAGATCACTTCTCAGGTGAGCCCTTTTCTTTTTGTTGGAAAGGCTGCAGTATCCACAGTACCTGCCTGGTAACTTTATCCTCTCTTCATGCTAGCAGCTGTTGGCTATGCAGGCAGGAGGCCATCCCAGTCTTGTTAGCAAAGGCAAAGTAGGCAATTTTAGCTAGTGCGGCATTTGCGGAATCAATGCTTGGAGCAGGTCCAACTACCGTGCTTTATGCCTTTAAGACTAACTGGATAACCCACGTACAGAGCTTAACTCTTCCCAAGTTTGGGGTTTTTTTTGTGAATTTTCATCATTCATTTCATCTGTAACTGCAAAAATATTTTGCGTTTTCAGGTCAAAAT
>NW_008820331.1:0-403 GCF_000699105.1 Pygoscelis adeliae | reverse complement strand
CACCGGCTCCGCGGGTACCGCCGGCACCGAGCGCGGGGGATGTTTACAGCAGCAGTAATGAGGGTGCCTTCACGGGGCAACGAAAAAAAAGAGAGAAATAAAAGATCCGAAGGGATAAATAAGGTTATTTTCAACGCGTGGTGGGAACGAGGAAGCTCCTCCAGCGTTTCTTTCTCGACAAAGCCGGTATTTTAAGCGGCAGACTGAGGTTTGCCGCCCGGTGCTCTTGCCCGGCGGTAGCGGCAAGCCAGGATGAGCTCAGCCCCGCTGCCGGCGGGGACATCGAGGAGAGCATCGGCACCCGGGTATCCCTGCCGTCACTCGGATTTTCGGACTCTTTTTTAGGGGGAATTATTCGTATTTCTGCTTTGCCCGTTAACGTTATTACAGCCCAGCTGTAGCT
>NW_008820330.1:0-403 GCF_000699105.1 Pygoscelis adeliae | reverse complement strand
GACCCCAAAGCAAAGTGCTGCCCACCCGGGTGACACAGGGGACGGGGCACTTCTGCCCGGTGCCTCCAAGCGGCGTCTGCTCGACCGGGCTGCCGCAGGTCACGGCGCTTCCAGGGCAGGGAGAGGGCACCCAATTCCTGCAGGAAGCCCAAGGGAGCCAGGCTCCAGGTTGGGGCAGGCGGCATGGTGGTGTCTCTCACCGGCAGGGCGGTCGGTGCTCTGCCGGTGGCTCTGGTGCTCCATGCACCGCGTGGGAGCATCTCTTGGTCTGGCCTGTGCATGGGCACAGCAAGACAGGAACCACAAGGCCACCGGGCTGGGACCCCTCCCCGGAGCCCCCGGCGCTGGGAGCGAGTGAATACCCCAAGCGGCGCATGCTGGCCCAGGCAGCCGGCACAGCCAG
>NW_008820329.1:0-403 GCF_000699105.1 Pygoscelis adeliae | reverse complement strand
CTAGACACCTCTCCCCCAGTTTGCTGCCGCCAAAGCTGTGTGCGATCCCGGCTGGGTTGCTGAAGCCTCTCCAGGTCCCCTCTGTCCCCTGCAGGTCCTTCATCTGTGCCTTGTCACAGCAAGGGGCTATTCCAGCTCGATTCCCACATCCCCACTTGTTCCCCAATGGCAGCTCAAGGCGAGACGAGAGCTAACAGCATCAGCCGCCTGGATTCACTCCGAGAAGGCAGCGCAGCCGGGCGTGCAATGCTAATCCGGCCTTCAGGCTGGCAATAACCCTGCAGCTTGGGGTGAACCGGCAGCATCCGTTTGCCAGGCAGCCCAGATCCCCCCCTCACAGGCACCCCCAACCCTGGGCCGGGCTCTCCCTCGGCCATGCGTGCCGGTGCGCGTTCAGTGACAG
>NW_008820328.1:0-403 GCF_000699105.1 Pygoscelis adeliae | reverse complement strand
CAGCTGTGTGCTCACACAGCACCCCTGCACCTTGGCCATGCCAACACCTTCCCTTCCAGCACCGTTTTCGCGTTGCTTTTTGGGTTTTTTGTTTTTGGTTTTGGTTGAGGTTTTTTTTGGTTGTGATTTGGGGTGGTTTTCTTTTCGCATTTCCCATTTAAAGTTTTTGGGGTTGTGTGTGCCGGGCTGTTTTGGGGTGGGTTTTTTTTTAATGTTTCTTTCCCATTTTTTTAAAATCGGCCCATTTCGGAGGCCTCCACCAGCCGCGGGGTCTTTGGCACGATGTTGTCTCAGAGATCAGAAAGTGCCTCGTTGAAGAGGCGCCTTTCGAGCATCCCCAGCACATGCGGAGGGAGGAGTGAGAAATGCCAGTGCTGGCAGCGGTGCCCGGGAGCTCTGCGCT
>NW_008820327.1:0-403 GCF_000699105.1 Pygoscelis adeliae | reverse complement strand
GGCACCGGGGGGGCTAGGGGCCTGCCAGCAGGCTCCGGCGCAGCGCCTCGGCGCAGCCGGACAGCTCCATGCGCTCCAGGGCAGCAAAGATGCGGTCGAGCGTGGCACTGGTCTGCTGGCACCAGCGCTTCAGCATCTCATACTGCTGGTCACGGATGTGGGCCACCTCCAGCTCCACCAACTCGATCTCCGCCTCCCGCAGCTCCAGCACCCGCATGAACTCCTTCCAGCGCCGCACTGGCACCGCATCGATGACAGTGTAGAGCTGGCTGCCCTGCAGCAGGGTGCTGTGGGGCTCCAGAGGGGCAGAGGGCTCCACCTCACCGCCCAGCTGTGCCACACTGCCAGGCTGCTCCCGCAGTAAGGCCCGGTACTCGGGGCTCTGCCTCGCCGTGCCGGTGGC
>NW_008820326.1:0-402 GCF_000699105.1 Pygoscelis adeliae | reverse complement strand
GTAAGAAAGGACTCCTCGAGTTGCAAAATAGGTATTTTTAGGTCCTTGGGGAAAAAAAAATAATCGGATGTTCGGCGTGTCCGGCTGACGGTAAAGCACGCGATCCCACCAGCCCCCACGCATTGGAGCCGGAGGGAGTCACCTCTTGCCTTTAAGCTGGTTTGGTGTTCGGGTTGTTTTTTGTTTGTGTTCAGGATTTTTTTTTTTCGATGTTGACTTCTTTTTCGAAGATCGGCTTCGTCGTTGTCGTCGGAGTAAAAAATAAAATAAAATAAAATCCAATAAATAGGTATTTTTAAGTGGAATTAAAAACCTCTCCTTTGCGAAAGGACGCTATAAACTTCTCCCTCCGTTCGCGCGGCGCGCGAGGCTAGATTAAAAAAACGCGGAGATATAAATATG
>NW_008820325.1:0-393 GCF_000699105.1 Pygoscelis adeliae | reverse complement strand
TGGTTTTACCACTCTATTGATCCCTTCTGAAACGAACAGCTATCAGAAGTTGAGAAACACACAAGTAATCTCACCAGCACCCCCTGAAAATTCCTTTCTGTAATTCATAAGATTGCCCTCTGCAGTTAATGTTTTCCTTTGAGTATCTTCTAAAATAAGTCCTTAAAACTGCAACTATTGAACTGTTACAGTTATTTAGTGATAATTCAATCAATGAATTAATTGAATCCTGCCAATGAAAAGGCAAGTCTTTTCTCCTGCTACCCTAACACTTTTTCATATACTAAAGAAAACATTTCAAATCTATTGAAAGACTTTTCGTTCCTATGGTGTTTCTCTCATCTCTAGCTGTGGAGTTGTTTAGATTTCCTTGGCTCCCATCCCAACTGTCAA
>NW_008820324.1:0-392 GCF_000699105.1 Pygoscelis adeliae | reverse complement strand
TTTTTTTTTATTTTTAGTGTTTAGTGACATCTCTAGTAGCCAAACATTTTATGTTAAGATCTTATTTTTAGGGTTTGATTGCTGCTTGTGCTTTTTCTAAAATCTTTGTGAATCTTTGGATAACTTGGAGACAGCCTCAAAACCCAGCTGAAAAAAAAGACAGTTAATAATAAATCAAAAACTATTTTTCTCATGGTGTAATTAAAAGTTTTGTGAATGAGTTACATCATGACAAACTTCTATTGCCTCCACATACCTCTTCGTTTGAAACCTTCAAGAGATACAGAAAAAAGAGTGGTTTTCCATCTGTATAGCTTCTTGAGATTAATCTGAGATTAAAGCAGCACTTCGGACCAAATATCACAACAGATTTAGGGTTAAAATAATTTTAG
>NW_008820323.1:0-403 GCF_000699105.1 Pygoscelis adeliae | reverse complement strand
CGGGGGAAAGCTAGCGGGCAGCTGGCCTCGGCTGCCCTGTGCCTGGGGGTGCCCTTGGCCACGGTGCATGGCAATGCTGTGCCGGGGTGCCAAGGACTGGCTGGGGCTGGGGCTGGCAAGTTGCCGTGCCGTGTTTCCTGAGGCTCTCGGGAAAGGCTCGCGCCTGTTTTTTTGGCTGGGAAGCGCGTGAGAGCGAGGGTTGCGATACGAGGAGGAAGCCAGGCTGCTAGGGAGCCGCGGCAGGGCTGGGAGAAGGGCTCCAAGGGGTCTGATCCTGCTGCCCATGGCTGATGGCTTGCTGCAGGGACCTGGGTCCGGCCAGGCTCCGGGATGGCAACGGCAGGGTGATGAGAGCACCCGTGGCCAAGCCCAGCGCAGCCCCCACCCGTACTGGGGCTGCTGC
>NW_008820322.1:0-403 GCF_000699105.1 Pygoscelis adeliae | reverse complement strand
TGGAAAGCAGCTGCACCTTTAGGGCTTCGAAAGAAGTTACACGTGTAAATTCTTCTCTTAAACAGGTTAATTCGAGGAAAAGCCTCAGCAGTTGCATTTTTTATTATCATTATTTGTATTTTTTCTTTTCACTACCTTCAAGAAAAGCAGCCCGCCGACCCCACACGAGTTGCAAACACGCTTGAGCTTCACGTGGGGGACGGAAGAGGCAGCTGGGGGGTTTACGAGTTCCGTGACAGGGCTTTTGTTAACACCTCAGCTTTGTGCGGCCGTTAGGAGCACGGGCACCGCAGGTTTTCATTAAGAGAAATGACGACTTTAAAGGATTGGGGGGGGAAAAACCACCACAGAAACAAAACAAAACAAAAAAAAACCCTTTTAAAAATGCTGCTCTGGCTCCCTC
>NW_008820321.1:0-402 GCF_000699105.1 Pygoscelis adeliae | reverse complement strand
AGGGTGGTGAGGTGCTGGATGTTTCCCCTCCCACTGAAACCAATAGGGAGGGGATGTTATAAGAAACACCACGGAGGTTCCCAGCACCTTGCAGGCCTTTGTTAAAAAATAAGCACTGGAGAATAGTTTGTATGAAAGACGCCAGCTATGCAAAATAACGTTTCATTGTACTGCCTTTTTCATCAAACTGTGTGGCTACCCTTTATGAATAATGAAAGAGGTTATCAAAAAACTAATAAATATTCAAAACCAGTAACACAGAGGAATAATTTAAATAATAATAGAATAGCTGCGCTTGGTATGCTTTTTCTTCATACAAGACCATGTTCCAGAAGAGGATAATGGAACTTTTTGACCAAGAACTGTAAGATACAGAATTTTTATTATTTTTGCAAATAAAAT
>NW_008820320.1:0-402 GCF_000699105.1 Pygoscelis adeliae | reverse complement strand
AGCCGGTGCATCCCGCTGGGGTTTAGGAGCCGGCGGGAACTCCAGTGTCCCGGAGTGCCAATGGGTTTTATCCTGCAGGAAATAGATTTATTTTGCTTCTTTTGGAGCCCGGGCCTGGGAAGCTCCCAGGGCTGGATGTTTCCACGCGTGGGTCATCAGGCGCCGTGGGAGAGCGGGGCTCCGGCTGCGCAGCCCCCGGTGCTGCCGGGGAAGGGACTGGGATGCTCGCCGAGGTGTGAGCCTGGGGCTTGGGGGAGCTGCTCCTCGCTGGCCGGATCCCCTCGCCAGCGTGCCTCAGTTTCCCCCTTGGTGCTGCAGGGACCATGAACTGCTTTGCTGGCAGCCCCCGGAGATGGGTGGAGGAGGCTTTGCAGGACGAGACGGGGGGGATTTTGCAAGGCG
>NW_008820319.1:0-402 GCF_000699105.1 Pygoscelis adeliae | reverse complement strand
CTTTTAAGTTGGTTAAAGAAAGTCCAGTCTAAATATTCACCAAATTTTATAATACCTCTGTTACAGGTGAAGATGTAAACAAGGGCAGTTATGAGCTTGTAAGTTGTGTGTGTGTTTCTGTTTTGTTGTTTTGGGTTTTTTTTGTAGATTTATATTCAAAATAGTCTGGAGAAGCAGAATATATCTATATAGGCAATGCTACAGTTCTCCTGTTTCTAGGTGTCAGTCAGGCAATGTAAAGTGGCACTGAATTCTCACCTAGAACCCTCCAAATTGCAAGAAATCTTCCCGACAATCCCAGTGGACTTTGAATGAGGTCCTGCCTCAGGACCCGAGAGCCCTGCCGGCTTCAGTCAGATGTATTTTCTGCAATTCTGAGCTGAGCTGTCCAATGGTTTCTTC
>NW_008820318.1:0-395 GCF_000699105.1 Pygoscelis adeliae | reverse complement strand
AAAAAAAAAAAAGAAACTTTGTAGGCAATAGTATTTTTGAAAAGTCGACTGCATTCTAGCACAGTAGTTTACTCCTGCTGCATGTCATAGAGTATTGCTGGAAACCCTTGTGATTTGGTGATCTTGCTGTCTGTTATGGATTGCGTAAATAAGAAAATTTCTGCGGCTTATTAAATAGGGCGTTCTCTGCTATGTAGGGGATTTGGGCTGCCCCAGTCTCCGTTACTGAATTTATGATGGGCTGCAATGTTGCTGTACTGCAGCTCTGGATACATGCTTGTATAAGGAGGAAAACTTCCAGCCTGTGAATTGTAGACCCTTTAGCAGGCAGGTGCAAATGTGGACACTTTTTTGCGAGACATCCATGCATAAATTGATAGCCTAAAAAGTAAGGT
>NW_008820317.1:0-399 GCF_000699105.1 Pygoscelis adeliae | reverse complement strand
AGGAAAGGGAGTAGGAGAGAAAACACTGGGAAAACCCAATGCAACATGAATGTTGGAGGAGAGGAGGGAAAGAAGTGAAGGAATTGTGATTTGCAGTCTCCAACATGCTGTTTATCCTTTTTTTGCCTGTTTCATTTTACTTTAACAGAGGGTAAGATACTGCGGCTTCGAGGCTCCAGTGAAGCGTGCAGTTTTCCGTAAAGGTTTCCAAAATATGCCCCAACCAACGCAGTCTGGGTTGCAGAGGACTGATGGATTAAGTGAGCCGTGTCCAGGACAGAAAAACTTTCTACTTTAAACTCCAAAGGAATTCTTAAATAAATCATAAATCATTTTTAAACAAACCTTAGACATATCTCACATTTAAACAGATATATGGTCAGAAATAAAGCTACTCCT
>NW_008820316.1:0-400 GCF_000699105.1 Pygoscelis adeliae | reverse complement strand
TGCTGCCACTCTAAGCTGTGGTTAGTGAAGCCCTGCAGAGCACCCGGGGCTTGTTCTGTACTGTTCCCAGAGCTGTGGGCTCTGCAGCCCCACAGCGCTGTGAAGAGGAGCCAGCTGGCTTAAAAATCTCTGCTCCTTGTGTGTGGGCTCTTTACTGATCTCAATCCTCCACCAGTGACGTTGGTGCAAGATTTGCTTTTGACTTCAGGTTGCTCTCACAAGCCAAGGAACCCGCCTGCGGGCAGGGAAAGTTGGCATGGTAGCAGACAGTAGCTGTTTGGTTTCTCCCTCGGTAGGTGAAATCAGGTTCACCTAAGTGGTTGGTGGTGCCAGATCTGAACAAGTTGCATTATATTAGAAGGGGTGGATGCTGATAAAATCTGTGGGTTGGAAACGAAAA
>NW_008820315.1:0-401 GCF_000699105.1 Pygoscelis adeliae | reverse complement strand
TGGCTTTATGGAGACAAACTTTTGTCCCATTTGGCTATGAGAAGACTCTCACTTCTCAAGTTTCTTGTCAGCTTAGGTTGTGTTTAGTCCCTAGCTTGCCCCTGTAACTATGTATTTACTCTTAGAAACTTTTCTTCTGCTTATGACCTCAATAACAGCTATTTTCCTGTAGAGATTCTACAAATCCGGTAGTTACTGAAGCATAAATGTTTCCTAAGTGCATAGTTTGTATACTTTTGTTTATTGACATTTTAGATCACTAAACTTAATTAAATCTGTGCACTGCTGACCCTGTATAAAACGTAAGTGCATGTTTTGTTAGTCTTATCTATGCTAGCAGGCAAGCATTCCATATAAGTAATGGAGTAATTACAGCAAGTAGATGTGTTGGGTTTTTTTTT
>NW_008820314.1:0-402 GCF_000699105.1 Pygoscelis adeliae | reverse complement strand
AAAAAACCCCATTGGCTCCAACACCGTATTTCTGAGTTAACAAAATTTCTACTGTTTTCACAAGCAATTTAAATAATTCCAGAGAGTTAATAACAGTGCTAGTTTTTCATCTTCTACCACTTCTTAGTGTTGAACACTAATTACGTGCGTTCTTGCACCCGTTGAAACTAATTTGGATACATACCAGAATATATATCAATCTTGACAGCATGGCTTAACAGTCAGCATGCTAATGTACCAAACCCTTCACATATTTAAGGCTATAGTGAAACCTGAACAAGAAAAAAATAAACTAATAAGAGTTACAGTTTTCCACTTAAAAGTGATGAAAAAGTATTGACATACGAGCAGGTATTGATAGCGTGTTACAACAATGTCTTATTCTTGCTCCATGAAATCAGC
>NW_008820313.1:0-402 GCF_000699105.1 Pygoscelis adeliae | reverse complement strand
CATCCATCCATCCTCCATCCATCCACCCACCCACCATCCATCTGTCCTCCACCCATCCCTCCTCCACCCTCTATCCACCCATCCTCCACTCCTCCATCCATCCTCCATGTCTGTCCTCCATCTGTCCCCTACCCGTCCTCAATCTTCCGTCCAACCTTCCATCCGTCCCCCACCTGTCTGTCCATCCTTCTCCACCCATCCATCCTCCTTCCCTTCATCCATCCATCCTCCGTGCGTCTGGCCTCCATCCATCCAACCCTCCCTCCAACCCTCCAGCCATCCTCCCTCTGTCTTCTACCCGTCTCCCATCCGTCTGTCCATCCTGCTCCATCCATCCTTCCTGTCCGCTTCCATCCTCCATTCATCCATCCACCCATCCTCCATCCATCCATCTTCCATCCA
>NW_008820312.1:0-402 GCF_000699105.1 Pygoscelis adeliae | reverse complement strand
ATATATTTTTTTATATATATATATAAAAGGAGTCCAGAGGGGTCTTTCCAGTCAGGAAGGACCGGTCAGAGCAGACCCACGTCATTGCCCGGGACAGCAATGCCTGACGGACCTGGCTGCCTCAGCATCAGCGCAGAGTCTCTCACGTCCATCTGATTCCTGTAACTCCCAGGAATCTCTCATTTTCTTATAAAAAGAAGCCAAGTTCAGGCAGCATGAAGTCATACTAAAGACAATCAACCAGTTTCTGCAAGCATGTCACCAGCCGGACAAGTTTCTGCCCCATGCCAGTGCATCGTGGTGTGGTACCACCAGAACGGATGCCCGATGAGCAGTGCGCTGGGCTGGGAACCGCAGGCACAGACACACCTGCCCACCCTGACTGTATTTTGCTAAATAGAT
>NW_008820311.1:0-402 GCF_000699105.1 Pygoscelis adeliae | reverse complement strand
GGGGGACAGGTTGCTACCCTCAAGCTCGTTCCCTCATCGGACGGATCTCCGGTCCTCGCGTGCTATTTTGAGGACAAGACGGGTGCCGGAGAACGAGAAACAGAAGCGACCAGCCCTGTGCAGTGGAAGAGCAGAAGTTTGCCGGTCAAAAACGAGACCGCTCCTAAAATTCAGCGGTGCCGGCGGGATTTGAGAGGGAAGGGGCCGTCCCATTAACCCCAGGCCTGCTCGCAGGTGGTGGGCTCTGGTCCCTCACAGTTGTTACGGGTATTTCCAAGCTCCACTAGAAGGAAACGCAAACCCCGAGCCCGGGGAAGGAGCCAGAGCTCCAGGAAAGCCGTTAATGGACAAAAAAAACCACCCCCCCCAAACCGACAGAGGAGGAGAGGGGGAAATGCACCG
>NW_008820310.1:0-402 GCF_000699105.1 Pygoscelis adeliae | reverse complement strand
CTTACCACTGTTGTGGGCAGGCTGGTCAGCGCATGGGCACAGCGCAGGGCGGCAATGCGGACAGCCTGGAACAGACAGACAGGGGTGAGGGCAGGGGAAGGGGCAGGGGCGGAGGAGAGGGGCGTGGGGAGGGAAGGAGGGGGCACACGCACCATGGTGGGGCTGGAGGCGAGGCTGAGGAACTTGGTGACCAGTGTGTCGACGTGCAGGCTCATGATCTGGGGAGCTTCGAGCAGCAGGGGCTGGAGGCAGCTCAGCGTGGAGAGCTGCACCACGCGGTCTGAGCAGGACAAAGCCTCCAGCAGGAGGGAAAGCAGCTGCGGGTGGGGAGGACACAGGAGACATGAGTAACTCCCAGCCGTGCACTCTGCACTGCCACAATCCCCCCTGCCAAGGCTGGCT
>NW_008820309.1:0-402 GCF_000699105.1 Pygoscelis adeliae | reverse complement strand
AGAGCACTCTGCAAGGGAGAAACTCAGCCACCTGGTATGAGCTGGATGCAGGAGTGAGGGAGCAGCTGGGGAGACCAGGGCAGTGCCCATGGCAAGGGGAGGGCTCCTTATAAACAGCAGTGAGAGCACGTCCTCAGTGTGCTGCAAGGGGCACCCCATTTTTAGCAGGTAAGATTTTCCTCTTTATTCCCCCTGGCTCAAGGTCAGCACCTGCAGCACCTGGGCAACGAGGCTCTTCTGGTTTCCTGTGGGAAGTACCCACCTAACCTCTCTCCTCCTCTTCTTCCTCACTACCCCACCGCCTGTGTGCTGCCCTGTGGCCTCCCTTCACCTAAAGGCATGGAAGGGTAAGTGGAATAGAACAGAACAGAACAATTCAGTTGGAAGGGACCTACAATGATC
>NW_008820308.1:0-402 GCF_000699105.1 Pygoscelis adeliae | reverse complement strand
CAGGAGGATGGGCATGGGGTGGGCAGGGCGCCCAGAGGATCGCGCCTGCAGGAAGACGTCCCCCATCTCTGCGGGAGATCCGGGTCACATGAGGGGGTGGGGTTTTGGGTGAATTTAGGGGATTTGAGGGGCTGAGGGGGATGTACCATGAGGAAGGCAATGGTGCTGCAGCTGGTGACCATGGAGTGGACAGGCTGGTGGAGGCCGATGGGGTGTGGGGTCAAGTGGGCCACATCCAGCAGCAGGTTGTACACCTACCCCTCCCTCTGTGTTCAAAGATGGGGGGTGAAAGGGCTGCATTTGGGGTGTTCCCTCCCCCCCAGTTTTCCCCTCACCTCACGGTGTCCCTCCCATCCCCTTAGTGTCCCCACCAACCTGTGAGCAGCAGAAGGGTCCACATTG
>NW_008820307.1:0-401 GCF_000699105.1 Pygoscelis adeliae | reverse complement strand
GCCCCCCCCCCCCCCCCCCCCAGCCAGTATGGCCTTCCACAAACGGAGAGGCAACGTCTGGGGGGAAAAAAACGCAGTATATTTCACATTAATTGTTCAATCTAAAGAACTGCCACAACCAGGGAAGCAACGGTTGAAAGCTGTGACTTGGATTGGGAAATAGTAAATAAAGCAAAAAGTAACACAAGATTAACATAAAAGAAGTAAATAAAGATTAACTTTAAACGGAGGCGTAATGTCTACATTCAGGCAGCCTGGTCTTGAAATCCACCCTACCCAGCCGTGGCCTCTTAGACACCCGTGAAGATGTGCCTGCTGTGGAGCAAAACAGACAAGCTCGCCTTCTAAAAGCCCTGTATTTCACAAGCAGCTGGCCTGGCCTGGCCTGGCCTGGCCTGGCC
>NW_008820306.1:0-401 GCF_000699105.1 Pygoscelis adeliae | reverse complement strand
TATACATAAATTTATAAATATATATTTTTATATATATAAAAAAATAAAAATAAATGAATATATGCACACACAATATATATGCATATATATACATATGTATAAAGTATAAATATACACATATGTATGTATGAACTATGAATATATACATATTTATATATCAATAAATAGATAGCTATACAGCTATATAGAAGGTTTTGCTCTCTTCATGCAAAAGCGAAGCTGTCCTGAGCAGGTCACTCGCCCTGCCCGTCGCCCAGCACTGCACCGTCCCCACCAGCTGCAGGGCGGCAGCGGTGCTGGCAGGGGTGAAGTGCCTGGATGGAGGTGCCTGGGTGGGGAGAGCCACTCTTAGGACACGGGCTGGGGATGCTCGGGCATGAGAGCATCATCAGCCCCTGCAA
>NW_008820305.1:0-401 GCF_000699105.1 Pygoscelis adeliae | reverse complement strand
AAGACGGGGGAAAAAAAGGGCGAGACGTGGCGGAGAAACAAAATCAACATGGAAGTTGCCTTTTCTCCATTCAAGTTTCCTCCGCTGCCCTCCCAGCCCTCCACTTCTTACATAACTCACCTTCGGGCGGACCGGAGGAATTCTTATTTCATTGTTCCCAGCATCTTCTGGGACCGGGACGCGGCTCCTTGAGGTGCTCCAGCCTCCTGCAGTCCTCTATCCAAAAGGAGGCGAGAGTGGCATCTCTACCCAGCAAAGGGGGTACCAGCTCTGCTGCCAGTGCCATATGGTTGGCACGTCATGCGCGAGAGCTATCACATGAGAGCTAATGATTGACATGCGCTTGCATTCAGGGAGATTTGTCTCTCTGGGGAAGGAGGACTCGCCATCTGTCACTCTGT
>NW_008820304.1:0-401 GCF_000699105.1 Pygoscelis adeliae | reverse complement strand
ACTACAAAGAGGAAGGCTGGAGTGTGCTGAACAGTAATGGTTATTTATTTACATAATTTCTTTTCCATAGACTGCAGGAAGAAATATAGAGCTTTCCGTTATTGACACACCGCCATATAAAAAAGTGAGGCACACACAGGATTTTCACATTAGCCCACTTTCTGAGATGGAATAATAATTCACCTCCGGTAACCGCGGATTGCACTGTTTCTTCCCACGGACTGCACCTCTCCGGGCTCCGTAATCTAACCGAGCCGTGCATCCCTTAATTATTGTTATTTGTAATCCCGTTCTGAGGGGAGAATTAAGCCTTCCCGCCGCCACCTTTAAGGATGCGGAATAAAACCCGGGTAAAGGCATACGCCGGGCCATTTAAAATAATTAAAGCTCGACGGAGAACT
>NW_008820303.1:0-400 GCF_000699105.1 Pygoscelis adeliae | reverse complement strand
AAATAATAGGGGACCTGTACTGATAATGCATTAGTTATTATTGGGTACTAGTCTATGAATGAAGGACTTAAAAGCACTTGTAAAAATGCTTGTAATAGTACTTCATCAACATTAACCTAGCAGTTAAAGATCGGTTGCAACACTCGGCCATTAAGGGTCACTGATAACATTTTAGGGTCAAATTAGCACAGCTTCTGTAAAGAAGCATCCCTAACGATTTAGGTTTCTTTGAAGTATTGAAAGCTTTTGGTTGTAACATAAAGGTGAAAATTTATCACATTTCCAGAAATTGTGTTGGGATCCATCATTAGTTTTTCTTCTGTACTTCTACCACATGTTTGCTTTCTTGGAAAAGTCATTTGTTTGTTGCTAGAAGCAGACTAATAAACTGGAACCTATC
>NW_008820302.1:0-401 GCF_000699105.1 Pygoscelis adeliae | reverse complement strand
TCCTGTCCATAGCCACTGGCAAAATCCCCTCCGAGGGGCTGGGTGTCCCCAGCATCCCCATCCCACTACCGTCCAGTGCCGCTCTCCATCCCCGGTGCCGGCAGGGGATAACTGGGATAACTGGTGTAATGAAGGATGGTTATTGTATTCCTGTGCCAGGGCAGGGCGAGGGATGCTGGGAGGAGTGGGGTGATGGGGTGACGTCCCCACCCCAGGGGGCTCCTGCCTCCGGCTCTCAGACCCTGTTTTGCTTTCGGGAGCACGCTGGGGCAGCAGCTGCTGGCAGGAGGTGTGGGTTTGTCCCTGGGGAGGGATGTCTGGGTCCTGCAGCCCCTTTTGGGGAGCTCTGGGGGTCTTGGCCACCTCTGGGCTGGAAGAGCTGCAGGTGATGCTGGTGGTGA
>NW_008820301.1:0-401 GCF_000699105.1 Pygoscelis adeliae | reverse complement strand
CCAAAAAACACCTCTCTGTGGTGACACCGAGCTGGAGAGGTGGCAGGAACATGCCCTCCCGGTGGAAGTGGCCACAGCACTCCAGGCTGTGGGGGACGAGCACTGGCAGCTGGGGGAGGGAGTGAGCCCTCCCCTCCATGCAGCACTGGGAGGTCGTGGATGCAGAACCCTGGCCAAGTCAGGGCTCCCCTGTGCGAGGAGGATGCGACCTCTGGAGTCCAGGGAAGGGCCACAGCAATGCTGAAGGGACTGGAGCATCTGCTGCATGAGAAGCTGGGACTGCTCTGCCTGGAGCAGAGAAGGCTCAGGGGCATTGAATCCATGTGTGTACATGCCTGATGGGAGGGAAGGAACATGGAGCCAGGCTCTTCCCAGTGCTGCCCAGTGACAGGACCAGAGGC
>NW_008820300.1:0-400 GCF_000699105.1 Pygoscelis adeliae | reverse complement strand
TCTTTATGTCCCATATATGGGCCAGGCTGCCTATGTCCTACGTGTCCCGGCCATGCCATGCCCCACAAGTGCCGTGGCCACACCGTGGCCCCCAAGCCCCACACGTGGGCCATGGTCTCGTGGTCCTAGCCACCTCGCTGCGTGTCCCACGCCTCCCTCCTGCCTGCCGTAGGATCACCACCATCCGCCTGGGCAAGCACAACCTCTACACGCGGGAGTGGGGCGAGGTGCAGAAGATGGTGCAGAAATTGGTGTCACACCCCAACTACGACCCCACCACCAAGGACAACGACATCATGATGATAAAGCTCCTGACGCCCGTCACCCTCACCAGCAGGATCCGTCCCATCCCCGTGGCCTCCTGCCTCCCAGAGCCTGGCACCACCTGCACCACCTCGGG
>NW_008820299.1:0-401 GCF_000699105.1 Pygoscelis adeliae | reverse complement strand
AGGCAGGCAGGCAGAAAGTCAGATGTAGGAAACCCAGGAGAGAGGATATTGCTGGGTACCTTCACACTGTGTAAGCAGTGGCACAATATTCTTTCGAGCTTTCCTCTGCCGCAGGCTCCGTCCCAGCCTGCGCTCAGACACCCGGGCAAGGGCGCGTGGAAGAGCAGCAGCTGCTCAGGCCTCGAAAATCCCCCCTGGAGCCCCTGGAGCCTCGGTCCGTCCCTGCAGCCGGCCCCGGGGATGCCCTCCTCCTGCTGTGTGGCTGGGCAGCCGGGGGCACAGTGGTGCTGAGGATGGTCCCTGCTCTCCGGCAGAAGAATAAATCCAAACACATGAACAAATAGAAGATTAAGTACCTGGCCCCAGGGAAAGCATTCCTTTGCCAGGGATAGATTTTTCCC
>NW_008820298.1:0-400 GCF_000699105.1 Pygoscelis adeliae | reverse complement strand
GCTGCTGCTTCTGCCAGGAATTCATCAAGCGAGTCAGATGTTTTGGAGTTGCATTGCACTTCGTTGAATCCATAGAGGTTGAGCTGATGAAGAATACTTTTCATTATGTCAGTTTCAAAAACTCTGCAAGGTTATCTCCTTGCTAGTACGTCCTTTCTGAGGGTTCTTCATTGATGGCAACACAGATGCCGCCATCAACCCACCAAATGGACTGAAACCAGAAGCTTAGGACAATTCTCTAGAGCTTCTTTGGAAAGGCGAGGGATGCAAAGTCAGCAGATTCGCCAGAGGTCTTCTGCAAAGAAATTCAATGGGTTCTGTTGGTTTTGTGGTCATCACTGGATGCTTGGGAATGCTTATTATCCTTGAGAGATGCTAGATCAGCATCACAAGGTGCTCT
>NW_008820297.1:0-400 GCF_000699105.1 Pygoscelis adeliae | reverse complement strand
AAAAAAAAAGCAAAAAGCTTCCTTTTTTTCCCCCCGCTCTCGCTACAAACGTCAACAGGAGTTTTTCCAGCTGGCTTCAAAAGCGGGGTAAAAAGGGAAGAACGGCGGATCTAATACAGCGTAGTTCTAGCAAGAACTCCGACTGACACAAAAGGAAAAGGAGGGGAGAAAGAGGGAGGGGGGGAGAGAAGGAGAAGAGGGGGGTGAAGGGTGTTTAGCGAAAGCAGCGAGTGCGCCCTGGCAGCGGCGCGGCGGCCCCCCCGCGCCCACACTTACCCAGCGCGGGAGGCAGGGTGCCTCCGCGGGGTGGGTGGTGATGGATGCCTGCTTGGAGGATGCGAGTGCCGCAAAAAGGGGGAGAAAGGAGGGGGGAAAGGAAAAGAAAAAAAAAAAAAGAAAA
>NW_008820296.1:0-398 GCF_000699105.1 Pygoscelis adeliae | reverse complement strand
TTTTTTTTTTTATGTTTACAAAAGAAATAAAAGGTTCACTCTTGCATCAGCAATAACAAAAAAAGTTTGGCTGTCCAGCAATGGCTGAGTAATATGTAACTATATAATTACGTGCTACAGACAGACATAGCAAACTATGAAATTTGAGGATATTGGTGCCCTCTAGGAGTCCACAGTACCCAAATACAGTTATCGGGAGTTATCATTTTCCCAAATGCATATACCCAATTAAAAGATATAACCACTACACATCTACAAATCTAGACATCTTCAAAAAAATCATTGTAAGTGGTTTCTCATAGCTACTTTATTCACTGAATTGTCCCCAAAGGGTAAGAAAGTGACAGCTACTGTATCATTTAAAAATTTATTCCAACAACAGTCCCATAAAAAAAAAA
>NW_008820295.1:0-400 GCF_000699105.1 Pygoscelis adeliae | reverse complement strand
TTACTGGCTGCCTCCTTCCCTCCGAGGACGCTTTCTTATACTTTCTCTAATTGGTTACGTTTAACTTTCTCGGCGTTTGGGACTCCCCTGAACAATTAATTGCTTAGGACTGGTTCCCAATTAGCCTGGATACGGAGCTTGTTTAGGTGAAAGCCGTTCCGCCACCCACCTCCGTCTGCGGCGACTGTCCCCTGACGCGCCTCCCTCGGACTTGGCGCCGTGGTTTGTGAAAGGCTTTCTAGCGGGCGAGAGACGGGGCCCGGCGTGTGAAATCCCGGCTGCCTGTAAGGTGAAGGGTGCCGAGACTCGGGCGCAGGGGGAGGGGACGCGGTAATTCTCCCCTGAAGTTTATCCCGTGTGTAATCGGCGCTGCCGAACGCGGACGTGTTTGAACTGCAAT
>NW_008820294.1:0-400 GCF_000699105.1 Pygoscelis adeliae | reverse complement strand
TTTTTTATATATATATATATATATAAATGTCCGTATATATATTTAAATATGTGTGTGCGTGGAGAAAGAAAATATATATAATATATAGCATACGCATATACCTTTAGAAGAATAATATGTACCGTTTCCGGACCAAAAGAATATTGGATCAGAGTTTTCCACTCTACTGTGTAATGGCTCAAACGATGAAAAATCAACGTGACCGCTCAGAGAGGACATAAATCACTCCGAGTGTAATCTGAATTTCTTTCTCCCCCTAGCTGAAGCCTTGAGGGTCATCATTTTTCTGCGCCACTTGACCAAAGATATAATGTTTTGATTAGGTCGTAAATCAAAATCTTGGGTCGTGTTTTTTCTTCTTCTGGGATTTTTTTTTTTTTCGGGGGCTTTCCTTCCCCTT
>NW_008820293.1:0-400 GCF_000699105.1 Pygoscelis adeliae | reverse complement strand
GGGGGTTGCCGCTTCCTAGGAGGGGACACAGGGAGACAGAGCTCAGCCAAGGCAGAGGAGCGCTTGTGAGGCCCGGTGCTGGGGCGGCCGTGCCGAAAGGGGACCGTCCCCCGCCCGCACGGAGGGCCCCACGCGCTGCCGTGTCTCACCCCTACCTTTTGCATGTTTCCACATGACTTTCGGAGGGGGGTACCCGTCAACGGAGCAATTCAGCACCCCGGCTTTACCGTAAATGCCATCTTGGTTGTTGGGTTGGACCACAAAACGAGGAGGCACTGAGTAATTTGAGAGAAAAGAGGGTCGCTGTAGCCAAAACCCCATCAGCTCCTCGCAACTCCTCCCTGCCGGCGGGCACGTGGGTGCCCCGGCTCAGCCCCGCTCCTCACCCTCCCCGCCTGCT
>NW_008820292.1:0-400 GCF_000699105.1 Pygoscelis adeliae | reverse complement strand
CCAAAATGTCCCCACTGCATCCCAAAGTGTCCCCGTCATGTCCCATCATGTCCCCTCATGTTCCAAAGTACCCCTGCTGCACCCCTGAAGCATCCCTTTGTATCCCATAGTGTCCCCTATTGCCCCAAAATGTCCCCACTGCATCCCAGTGTCCCCGTTATGTCCCCTTGTGTCCCAAAGTGCCCCCACTGCCCCCCCGAAGCATCCCCTTGCATGCCAAAGTGTCCCATTGTGCCCCAAAAGGTCCCTACTGCATCCCAAAGCGTCCCCATTCCATCCCGACGTATCCCCACCGCACCCCAAAGTGCCCTTGCTGTGTCCCCAAGTGTTCCCGCCGCATCCTAAAGTGTCCCCTCTGTATCCCAGCCATCCCCACTGTGTCCCAAACCACTGTTGTACG
>NW_008820291.1:0-400 GCF_000699105.1 Pygoscelis adeliae | reverse complement strand
CATCCCCAGCCAGCCCCGTGCCGGGGCATCGGTGTCCCCTGCCACCTTTGTGCCAGGGCATCGGCATCCCCTGCCAGCCCAATAATGGGCATCAGCATCCCCTGCCAGCCCGGTGCCAGGGCATCGCTGTCCCCTGCCAGCACCATCATCAGCGCTGGCATCCCCCCACAGGCCCCGTGCTGGGGTATCGGTGTCCCCTATCAGCCCCGTGATGGGGTCTCGGTGCCCCCACCAGCCCCGTAACCGGGCACTGGCACCCCCTGCCAACCCAGTGCCGGGGTCCTGCTGTCCCCCGCCACCCCTGTGCCAGGGCATCGTCGTCGTTCCCCCCACCCCTGTGCCAGGGCATCGCCGTCTCTCTGCCCACAGGCGGGACCCTGGGGACCCTGGAGGAGGCTGA
>NW_008820290.1:0-400 GCF_000699105.1 Pygoscelis adeliae | reverse complement strand
CATAGCATGGGTTATGTGTGACTTTTCTCCAAAATATGACCCTGTTAGCTCTCTTTGTGCTTCTTTCTCCTTTCCCCCAATTATTCTCAGCATCCCAAATGCTTCACATGGGAAAGAATTAATGATCCAATTATTCTTTCCTTTACCTCCCCTTTTCGTCTGGAAGATTAGTAGATGACCTGTAAAAGGGAAGATGTACAGCCAAGGTGGGAGAATCGGCAGATGTGCATTCATGGTATGAAAGTTTAAATGTTATGGCATGACAGGTAGAGAGGAGGCTTGGTTATGGTTAAGGGGGAAAACCTTAATAAGCATCATCAACCAGTTTCTCTTACAGAGTTTTTCACCAGCATCGCTCTGTTGAGCAGACACCAGTATGCAGCAGCTGTCTCTCCCTCAT
>NW_008820289.1:0-400 GCF_000699105.1 Pygoscelis adeliae | reverse complement strand
CTTCTTTTCTTTTTCACCAGGCACCATCCGTGAGCAAGCGCAGCCGAATAATGCCAATATTCATCGCCTGGACAAGCCCAGGCTCTGTTTGCTCGGGAGGCACATTTTCTCCAGAGACGTGCCGAGCGACAGAATCCCCTTCCTCACGCCGGTGTATTTTCCTTTCATCAGTCAAAAAAAATTAGCAGAGGATATTTCAGAGGGCCGAAGAATGGCATCCTGCAAATGTTTTCCTTTTGCTGGTGCTGCGTGAGGTGGAAAAGCATTTGGGGTCCAAACCCATCCCTGCTGCGCCGGGCCAGGTACCGGTCCGGGACAACATCCCTGCTTAGCGTTGGCTTGCAAGATGCGAAGGGAGGACTGGGAAGTTCCCTTCTGCTTCGGGGTATGGTTTTCAGGA
>NW_008820288.1:0-399 GCF_000699105.1 Pygoscelis adeliae | reverse complement strand
GAGAGAGGCCAAGCCGAGAGCTTCTCTTAGTAATACTCTGTTTTCAGTCTCAGTCCAAAATATGAAACTTACTGCACGTCTTCTGTTCATCACATCTACTGACCAGGCAGTACATACATTTGATTCTTGTCCCTTGAATCTGTTAATGCATCTTATTATTTCTAACTCCCCATCCGATGTGACTACAATATTTCTAAGCTTTAGACTACATGAATTTAGCCTCAGTGAGCCAAACGGTTATGGAAACGTACACCTTTGCCTCTTTAACCAGCATAGTACAGATTCTGCTTTCTTTTGGTCATAGATCTGTATCTGTTAATACACTTAATGAGCAGATTGCATGGGCTCGTAAAGTTTAGTATCACCATATGGCATATGTGATATTTACCAAAATACCTT
>NW_008820287.1:0-400 GCF_000699105.1 Pygoscelis adeliae | reverse complement strand
GACGTTGAAGCCAGGGCAGACCCTTCAGGCCTCTCGGGGGAGGCGTGTTAGGGACCTCCGCTCGGGAGGGCCTCCGGGGGAAATAAAAAGTTCCCTAAACTGTTACATCCCGCTGCCCCGATACGTCGGGTTTCAATTGTGACAAGTGCCTGTTTTCTTAGGGTAAGAGATTTAATATGTCTGGTGAAAGGGTCTGTGGCAGTGAGGCTCACAGCAGGTAACCAGCTCTGCCAGGGGGCTTTTTAGTCCCACTTCTAACACTCCTAACATATTTGCAAGATTTGGGAATAAAGCGACTTGCTTGTAGACTCGAGGAAGAGCTGAGATTTCTGGTTTGTTTTACAAGCTCGTTACAAGCACATTTGGCCAAAGGGCACTGTTTTATATAAAGACAAAAAAA
>NW_008820286.1:0-400 GCF_000699105.1 Pygoscelis adeliae | reverse complement strand
CTCACGTCCCCAGGGAGCTGCACGCCCGGGGTGGGATGTGCTGTGCCATGGTACCCGGGTGGGCTCAGGCATCTGGGGAGCACCTGGCCAGCCCAGCCAAAGGGGCTTTGCGCCACGGGGATGGGCGCTGCCTGCCAGTATGCTGCACCAGGGTGTCCCCACCGTGCCACCCCCACGGGGACATGCCCTCCACAGCTCTGCCAACTGCCACAGTGCAGCCCCATGGGGGACAGGCACACGGGAAGGCGCCAGGTGGACGGCCAGGAACCCTTTGGGGTACCCCCGGAGAGGGATGCTGAGCTGCAAGGGGGGCAACCCTGCACCCCGCACGCAGCCCACCCAGGTGGTCCGGCCAGCCCCTCCCGGAGTGCACAGCACCCACGACACCGGCCCCAGCCCC
>NW_008820285.1:0-397 GCF_000699105.1 Pygoscelis adeliae | reverse complement strand
AAAAAAAAAGTTTTAAAACACCAAAGCATTTGTTAGACAGCTTACAGGGCTTTTCATTTGCTCAGCAGGGGATTTGTGACCAACAAGAAACATCTGTGGACAGTTTTGATACACATTCTCTTTAGAAGTTTGGTAACACCTTTGTAGGAGGAGCATAATGGGTCCACTCCCAACCTATGAAACAGAAATGAACTCTCTGCGTGGGTTTTTCAAATACCACCTCGGTCCTTGTACAAACCCACCTCCACTTCCACCTCTCACCTTCCTCTTTTGAAGGGACATGTCAGGAGTGTCCATGGTTTTCCTCTCCAAGTCCTGCTTCCTTGCACCAGGGAGTTCCTTGGCCTCTGCTCTCTTCTGGTGACTGCCTTTCCCAGGGGGCTGGGGGACTCTTGAC
>NW_008820284.1:0-400 GCF_000699105.1 Pygoscelis adeliae | reverse complement strand
CGGGATGCGGTGAGCAGCCACCAAGATGCCTCCTTGGGACGTCAAGGAGCTCAGTGTGTGCCACCGTGGAGAGAGGGTGGGATAAGGGGGTCCCCCACCGCACATCAAACACCCCTCGCCTCGCCGCACATCAAAGGCATCATCCCGGCGCCGTGCAGAGGGGACAAATTCCCTGCTCTGCAAACCCTGCTCGCCTCTCGCCTCCCTGAAAACGCCCCCAGCACCTACCTCGAGCAGACAGCTTCTTGGTGTTGATGATCTTGGCCGCATATTCTTGTCCCGCCAACACCTTCACGCATCTCCGAACGATGGAGAAAGCGCCCCTGGGAAGACAAGAAGCCAGAGGGAGAGGTGAAGGGCTCGGCACGGGCAAAGGCATGGCTCAGCCCTGACGTGCCTG
>NW_008820283.1:0-400 GCF_000699105.1 Pygoscelis adeliae | reverse complement strand
ACCAGTATAAACCAGTACAGACCAGTATAAGGTGGTACGAGGCACCGGGCGCCTCGGCACGCAGCGCATGCGCTCCTGTGGCTCTGCCCAGTCCGTCCCAGTATAAGTCAGCGTGGACCAGTATAAACCAGTACCCACCCGTATGGGACTGCACTGACCAGTATGGGACCAGTTCAGACCAGTACGGCCCAGTAAAGGCCGTTGCACACCCACAGTTCACGCACCCCGGCATCGCTGCCCAGTATAGACCAGTACACACCAGTACTGACCAATACGGACCAGTATGCGCCCCAGTACGCACCAGTACAGACCAGTATGCACCAGTACAGACCAGTATGCGCCCCAGGACGTACCAGCACAGACCAGTACGTACCGGTACAGACCAATATGTACCAGTACA
>NW_008820282.1:0-398 GCF_000699105.1 Pygoscelis adeliae | reverse complement strand
TATTATTATTATTATTGTGTATTATTATGTATGATTAAAATTACTACAATATTATTTCAGTATTTCTTACATAGGGTAAGACTTTGACAAGCCGGCCATGGGAGCAGAGGAAGACGGAGACAGCCCAGGTGTGAAGGAGACTTGGTTTGCTCAAGTCCCTTCTGATTTCCACCCTGCCATCCTGCTGCAGCCCTCTGAATTGTTGGCAGGATGAATCTGGGGCAGGATATAGCCCAGATGCTGGCAGCTGTGAGCCGACTCCAGCCCTACAGATGAGTCTTCCAGATAGGCTAGGACATGGCTTTGGGAACGGTGCTGGCAGCTAACCCGCTGGCAATATGCCACAGCTCAGTCACCCTATTGCACAACCCTGCCTGCTTTCAGGTCAAAGCGGGGGG
>NW_008820281.1:0-399 GCF_000699105.1 Pygoscelis adeliae | reverse complement strand
CTATTCTATGACTCTATGATTCTATGATTATCATTGAAGCATCCTTTTCACTACTATCTGCTTTACTTTATGCTTTCTGGAAACACTGTGAACATTGCCATAATTTAAGAACTATTCTGATTTTACTAAAAAAATCTAAAAATTCCACTTTAAAGCAAATAAAAGAAATATTAAAACAATCCTAATAATTCAAGGGACCACACAACAAATTCTTAAACCATGTAAAGAACACTGATTTAATGACAGTCATACTTTACATGTGAGGTTGAACAATATAGTTCAATACATATAATTAACAAAAGAAATTTTAATGGCCTGCCTTACAGATAAATCATAACATGTATTACTCATTAGCAAGTAACCCCATGCAACAATACAGGCTTGGGGAAGAGTGGCTGG
>NW_008820280.1:0-400 GCF_000699105.1 Pygoscelis adeliae | reverse complement strand
GATGGGCACCCTGAAAGAGATGGGGACCTTGGGGAGGGACAGGGACCCCGGGCAGGGGTGGGGACCCTGAGGAGGGACGGGGGTCTCAAGGAGGGATGGGGAGCCCAGGAAGGGATCGGGACTCCAGAGGGACCTCAGAAAGGGCAGAGACTTCAGGGAGGGATGCGGATCCCGTGGAGAGATGGGGACCCCTAAGGGATGGGGATGCCAGGGTGGGATGGGGACCCCGGAAAGGCAGGGAGACCCTGGGGAGCGGTGGGGACCCAGGGGAGGGATGGGAATCCTGGGGAGGGACAGGGACCCTGCGGAGGGACAGTGAGCCCAGGGAATGATGGGGACCCCAAGGAGGGCAGAGCCATTCCTGCCCCCATGCCACGTGCCACGGGCTGCTCCTTCCCAC
>NW_008820279.1:0-399 GCF_000699105.1 Pygoscelis adeliae | reverse complement strand
GCAAGAGTCCATGGGAAGAGAAGTGAGGAATAGAGACTGGATTATCCATTTCAAAGAGATTCATTTATATTTTGCATGAAAGTTTTCATATTTTTGTAAAAAACAAACCTCCTTCCCCCTCCCCTTTTGAAATCACAATCATATTCCGCTGCTTCTAGAGGAAGTTTGCATTTTAAAAAATTCAGTGCTTTGAAAATAACCCCTTCCTTACTCAGGAACTCTTAAATTTTTGAAAACCAAAGAGAACTCAAGGGTGTTGGAAGTGCATTTCTCCAAAATGGTCCCATGGTGCAGATTTGGAAGCATTTGTGAGCTGTTTTGATAATCCCTCTACTGAGCTACTTTATAACTCTAGGTTCCAAAATACTTCCCTGACTCTGGCCCAAGTCACTTCAAAAA
>NW_008820278.1:0-396 GCF_000699105.1 Pygoscelis adeliae | reverse complement strand
GCAGGGGTCCCCGGGAGGGGTGGAGGGTGTGCGGGAGCCCTGCCAGGAGGCACCTCCTCCCTCCTCGACATGGCCTGGGCCAAAGGACAGTCCTGGCTTGCAAGCCTCCCGCCTCCCGCTTTGGGGAAGAGCCAAGACATGGCGAGGAGCTGCAGGATCCCTCTGCCCTCCCCTGCGCCCTCCCAACAAGCCGCGAGCAGGGCAAATCAGAGGCCCTCTGACGGCACCACCGGACTCTGCCGGGATGGGGGACGCCCCCGGCCAGGCCCAGGGCCACGGGCTGTGGAGAGGTGCCAGCCAAACCAGGGGCGGGGCAGGTACCTCAAGGCGGCGATGGCAAGCATGGCTTGCTGCCGCACCGCTGTGTGCAGGTGGTCCCTGGGCTCCTCTTCCAGC
>NW_008820277.1:0-399 GCF_000699105.1 Pygoscelis adeliae | reverse complement strand
CTCCTCGGGGGGCGCCTTCGGTGAGGCTACTCACCTGTGGAGATTCATTGCCTGTGGGGATCCGGCTGGTCCTAGCGCTGTGTGCGACAACTTGTCCCAAACTTTATTGGACTGTTCTGTAACTGTTTGAAGTCTGCCGTTCCTGAAGCAATTTTTCTTTTGGGGCGTGTTTGTTTGTTTGTTTTAAGGATAAAAGAAACCATATGCAAACAGCAGAACCGGCGTGCAGGAACGAAACTGGCTGCGCGCTCTGCGTTCACGGCCCCGAACCGGAGGAAAACCGCAAGCGGGCGGCACAGCAGGTAGCGCCTTTGCAGGAGGAGGGAGAGGAGGTTTAAAGGCTCCCGCTACAGCTCATGCCGCCGCGGGGGCGGGGGGGGGAAGCGGAGCGGCGGGGGG
>NW_008820276.1:0-399 GCF_000699105.1 Pygoscelis adeliae | reverse complement strand
GTACACACATGCATACAAGCGCATAGATGTGCATGCAGATAATCGCACAGACTGGTACAGAATCACGCTCCCACACACGTTATTGCAGATAAGCACATGGAGGCAGCGGCGATAGGAAGGGATGTGACTGAGGAGCTGCTGGGGACCTCCCTGCCAGAGCAGGGGGGCGGGACTCTAAGCAGGACAGATGCACAGGCAGCATTGCTAGAGGAGTCTCAGGGACTGCGCAGAGGGAGGAGGCGGTCAAGCAGGTTGGCAACTTCCTCCTGAGGGCAGCTTACGGTGAAAGAGAGTTGAAAACCTGAAGTGCAGCACGCCTGCTTGGGAAGACAACAGCCACTGACTGTTGGAGTGAGCCAGGAGGGAAGGAAAGAGGAGGACAGGGCACATACTCACAGG
>NW_008820275.1:0-396 GCF_000699105.1 Pygoscelis adeliae | reverse complement strand
GCTGCCTCCTGCCAGCCCAGCTGCCTCTCGCTGCCTGTGCCCTGGAGCAGGAGCTGGGTCCCCTCTGCTCTCTACCTCCTTGGGAGAGGCTGTGCTGGGGCCAGCTCCCAGCCCTGAGCATCCCTGGCATTCAGGCAGCATCACGCCCACCGCTCGTGGGACCCCCGTCGCCAGCATGCTGGGGAACTGTGATCCTGGCATCGAGCAGGGTGTGCATGCTGGCCCCAGCCCTGCCCAGACCAACAGGACCCCTCACTCACCAATCCGCAGTTGCCGGACCATGCACACCTCGTGGGGCTCCGCTGGAGAGTTGCTCTCCCGGGGAGTCCTGTCCTCCTCCCAGGCCACCCTGGGGCGCCTGGGGGGTCTCTCCGCCATCCTGCGGGATGGAGGAAA
>NW_008820274.1:0-399 GCF_000699105.1 Pygoscelis adeliae | reverse complement strand
CATCCACTTTGGCACTTAATTAGATGGGGAGACGGTGGAGCGCTGCCGGCACCTTGAGAGCGCAGTTCTCTGGGCAGCATCCTCGGGGGCCACAGCTCCATGTGCCTGGACTGCAAACGACAGCGGTTTCCACCGGCCGAGATCCCTGCCTAAACCTCGCTGGTGGAGCCGTTCCCTCGCTTAGTTGGGTCTGGCACGATTAAAATTCATGACTTGTGAGATTGTAGGGCCAGATCAGCCAGGGAGTTTAGACCAAAAACCCATCTTTTTTTCTTTCTAGAGAAAAACAAGGAAAAAAGCTTTTTGTTTCATTTTTGCTTATTTTTGCCTTCTCCTTCCTTCCCTTTTTCCCTAAAGAGAAGCGAGGTACCACACCTTCATTATTAAGAAGCGATGGTG
>NW_008820273.1:0-399 GCF_000699105.1 Pygoscelis adeliae | reverse complement strand
CCCCCAGGCCGGTGCCGCGGGGTGGGTGACCCCCAGACCGCCCCGCCGGGGTCTGTCCCGACACCCACCGTGAAGGCGATGGCGAAGGTCTGGCACCGCTGTCCGACGCCCAGTCGGAGGGTCCCATTGTGGGTGGCGGCGCTGCCGGCAAAGACGGCCCGGACCATTGCCCGGCCGGGGTCCAGGGCCGCCTGGTACCGGAGGGTGGTGGAAAGTTGGCTGCCTGCGGGGAAAGGGGGAGGGGAAGGTGGGTGGCCGGGGTCTCCGGCAGCTCCCCGGGATGGTGGGAAAGGGGGAGACGGAGAGCCGGATGGATTTTGGAGGGCCTTGAGGACATCTGGAGGTGGTTTAGGAGTCCCTGTGGACTTCTGGGGGATGTGGGGACACCTGGAGAGGGGG
>NW_008820272.1:0-399 GCF_000699105.1 Pygoscelis adeliae | reverse complement strand
GTGTGAGGAGGACTTTGACAACGACACGGTGGTGGACCAGCTGGATGTGTGCCCTGAGAGTGCCGAGGTGACACTGACTGACTTCCGCGCCTACCAGACCGTCATCCTTGACCCCGAGGGGGATGCCCAGATCGATCCCAACTGGGTCGTCCTCAACCAGGTGTGGGTGCTGCCCCCCGAGTTTCTGGGCTCTGCGCTGCAGAGGTGGGAGCAGAGCGGGACTGGGAGGTCCCAGGGGCTGCTGGGGACACATCTCACCCAGCTGTCCCTCACAGGGCATGGAGATTGTGCAGACCATGAACAGTGACCCAGGCTTGGCTGTTGGTAAGAGATGCTGTCCCACCTGCTGACCCCGTGGGGCCACCCCCTACTCCTGTCCCCCTGCACTGGGGGGTGGGG
>NW_008820271.1:0-399 GCF_000699105.1 Pygoscelis adeliae | reverse complement strand
CAAGTTCAACTACCCTCAGGGGTTCTTCAGCCATCGCTGAGCACCCCCCGGGCGTTGCTCTGGGATGGGCCTGGTCCCCTCTGCAGGGTGGAGCAACCCCCTCCCACCAATTTCAGTTTCTTCTCCAAGGTTTTGGGTTTCGTTTGAAGGTTTTGTAGCCAAAGGGATTAAACGCTGAACCGAAGGAAAAGCCTGTGCGTGCCCCGTGCGTGCGGAGGGCTGGGACGGGGGACGGGACCCGGGACCCGTGGGGGCTGCAGCGAGCCCTGTCCCGCGTCTCTGGGCTCTGGCAGGCGTCTTGCTGCTGGCACGTCCCCTCGCCTGGGGCGCCGCGGAATTGAGGTGGCTAAAAATAGCCCCTTTCCAGAGCCCGCACTGCAGCCCCAGCCTGTCCTTGCC
>NW_008820270.1:0-398 GCF_000699105.1 Pygoscelis adeliae | reverse complement strand
AAACAATGAACTGTATGTTCCTATTTTCTTCTGATTGGAACAGGAAGTACCAATGTGTTATGTTTAGATTATTTCTTCATGACTTATGCATGTTGGTCTATTATGCTTTTTTCCATGAATAATAAAATCCACTTTACTACTACAAGAGGCTTTTTCATTTATTTTCTCTAGCCAAAACCAAACATACTGGAAATCATATGAATATGATCACTTTTCACTTGCTTACCTTCAGCATTTTTGTATAAGTGAATGAATATACCTTGTATAAAAAAAAATAAAAATTGTCTTTTCTGAGACTTTCTTGTTGCTACTGACAAAATACTTCCCAACCTATCATGTATAAACAAAGAGATTCTCCTGTTAATGAATAAGCAGCTCAAATAACCTGTGATTTTTTT
>NW_008820269.1:0-399 GCF_000699105.1 Pygoscelis adeliae | reverse complement strand
CTTGTGTGTACACACTACCACCTGTGCAGGGGCGTGCCGTAGGTGCGCACGCTGTACCTGTGTCCATGCACACCCATCCACGCAGGGGTGGGTGTGTGCGCACGCTGTACCTGTGTCCATGCACGGGGAAGGGGGGTATGGTGTGTAGGCGTGTGTGCACGCGCCTGTGTGCGTGCTGTGCCTGTGTGCACACACTCCCATCCGTGCAGGTGTGTCTGACCCCAGCTGTGTATCCGAGCGCTCCCGTGCCAGTTGGCACACCCACGCACACCTCTGCCCCAGCGAGCATGTATGCACACGCCCGCATGTCCTGATGCTCCCTGCTGCCCTTGGGGGGCACGGGTGGTGCCCCAGGGACCCTCAGGGTGAGCGTGCTGGGCCCTGCGGTGCCACCACCCT
>NW_008820268.1:0-399 GCF_000699105.1 Pygoscelis adeliae | reverse complement strand
TGCCAGCACAGCCCGGGCGGAGGGCGGTGTGCTCCTGCTTCCAGCAAAAGCGGCCGATTTCGGGGCATTGCCCCGCTACTAAAAACCAACCTCCCCGCCCCGTGGGGCAGTGTCGGAGGGGCAGGGCACAGCAGCTCTTGGGCCTCTCTCGGACGCCACGGTCCCTGGCTCTTGCCTGGTGGGCCACGTCTCCCTCCCCAGCGCGGCATGGCTCTGTGGTCTGGTGTCCTGCCTGTTTCGGGAGGCGAGCTCCCGGGTGAGAGTGATGGCCGGGGAGAAGGGAGCGTGTGAGCCTGCGTCTCCATCCTGGTTGAGTGCCCGGGGGGCGTGCAGGGGGCTGGAGAGCCCACCCCCCTCTCCGGCTCGGCTTCCCCGCACTTGCCTTTTTTGCCCATTAGC
>NW_008820267.1:0-398 GCF_000699105.1 Pygoscelis adeliae | reverse complement strand
TTCTTTTTCTTTTTTTTTTTTTTGATCCTGTTGCTTTTTTCAGCCCGACCCACCTTTTTTTTCTCTCTTTTTTTTTCCATGAAGCGCCTCTATTTGTGCCGAGACTTTTGACTCAATAGGAGAGGAATGCTGTTAATTCACACAAGTTGCGTGTATAAATAAATATATATCTAGAGCTGAAACTGCCAAGGGGAGAAACCTGCAGGTCGCGCGGGCTGGGTCCAACAAACCCTTGTAGGGGATGGAGGGGACGGTGGCAGCGGCGCTGCCGAGCCCCGGCTGGGGTTTATCTGATGAGCTGCCAAGGGCAGGGTGGGGATTGAAAAGGCTCAGCTGTTCTCTGCTCCGTAAGAGGATACCCTGGCCCCAGTGCGGGGCTGTTTTGTGGATATAACCAG
>NW_008820266.1:0-397 GCF_000699105.1 Pygoscelis adeliae | reverse complement strand
GCGAGGCATCGCCTCGGGCCGCTTGCACCAAAACAGAGGTGTTTGTCGAGGGGCGCCTCAAGCGTGCAGGCCTCAGCGCTCCGCACCCAGAATACAGACTTCTGAGGTTATTCCAGCACCGGCCAGAATCCCTCAGGACTGAAGTTCACGGTTTTCTCCGTCTTGGTCTCGGCGGCGGCTGCCTGAGAACCTCATAGGCGGGCTCCTCACGCAGGCTGGCCTCAGAGCTCGTTGCCGATAATACGGCTATTACAGGTGTTACGAAGGTCGCCGCTTCCCGAGCGTGGGAGGGCTTGGCTTTTGCCGTCTGCGTCGTGGCAATTTCAGCGAGGATTTTGTCCACTAGTCCTTCTCCTCCTGCTCCTCCTCCTCCGTAGCTCTGAAGTTCTGCTGCCTG
>NW_008820265.1:0-396 GCF_000699105.1 Pygoscelis adeliae | reverse complement strand
TGGCTCCAGCCCAGGAAAGCCAAAGGCCCCAGGCACCGGCGCTGCCCTCGGCAAAGCCCAGCACAAGGCCAAGCTGGGGCTAATCCGGGAGCTGCACCAGCACCCAGGGCCACTCAAACCAAAGCAATCCCTCAGAGCTCTTGGGGAGTCCATGCCCCTTCCTCCCCCAGCTCAGACCAGGGGCCAGGGCCAGCGGGGCTGCCGGGAGCAGGCTTGGGCTTCTCCTGCCCATCCTCCGTCACACCTGGGGACAGAACTACAGCATTGCAGCTGGCAAAGCCATAAAGCTGTCCTACAGGAGTCACACGCTGGGCTTCCTGGAGGAAGAACCTCTCCCAGCACCCTTTACTAAGGCTTCCTTTAGAGAAGAGGCTTTCACCGAAGCATTTAAACGAG
>NW_008820264.1:0-398 GCF_000699105.1 Pygoscelis adeliae | reverse complement strand
CAAGCCGCCTGCCAGCACCGGGCCGTACCTGCTGGGGAAGGACATTGGCAGGAGCAAGTACGAGTGCAACGTCTGCGCCAAGAGCTTCGGGCAGCTCTCCAACCTCAAGGTACCCGGGGTGCCCCGGCGTCCGCTCTCCCCCCGCCCCGAGCCTGGCAGTCACACCCCTCCTGCATCCTTAGGGTCAGCCCATGCTTGGGACAAGGGGCGGCGGGGGCTCGTCCCAGCTGTGCGGGCAGGTTGCGGGCCTCTCCCCGTGCCTCAGTTTCCCCCCCAGAAAAGCGCCCATCGGCGTGAAATGCTCCGAGATGGGCTGCGGATATACCCCCCCGTGCTGCAGCCATGCCCCGTGCCATCCCCGGGGTTGCGGAATGCTCCCGGGAAGCGGGGAGGATGGG
>NW_008820263.1:0-398 GCF_000699105.1 Pygoscelis adeliae | reverse complement strand
TCTGGATCATCCGGCGGTAGTTCTGGGCGATGTTGCTGTTGCGCGGGATGGTGGAGGACTTGTCGAAGTCGCTCTGGGGGTCGCACTCCACGTCGCCGTTCACCGAGTAGCAGTCGTAGTCAGAGCCTGGGGAGGGGGCAGCATGGTCAGCGCGGCTGGGTGGGCGGTGGGCGGCACAGCTGGCGCTGCCAAGCCCAACCACCGCCTTCACAATGCAATCGCGGCCAGCCCCAACCACGCTGTCGCAGCGTGACCACAGCCAAACTCGACCACCACCATGGCACCGCGATCCCAGCTGGCCCCAACCATTGCTGGCACAACACGCTCACCATCAAGCCCAACCATCACCATCACGAGGCAACCGCACTCAAGCCCAACCATCACCGTCGCAAGGCAAC
>NW_008820262.1:0-398 GCF_000699105.1 Pygoscelis adeliae | reverse complement strand
GCCGGCACCTGAGCCGGGGAGCGCGGCCGGGTCAAAGGGGCAGGAGCAGGACTGAGGGGCTGGCGAGCGCCCCGGGGAATGCAATAACCAGGCCCGCATTCCTCCGGGGCTGCTGCGGAAACTTTAATTAAATAGGGAGGGGAGCCCGGGAGGAGGTAGGAGCTGCGGCGGCGCAGGGTGGGTTGAAGGGGAGGAGGATTAAGGGCTTAATCCTGCATCCCCCCTCTGGCTGGATCTCAGGAGGGGGCACGTGCTGACATGGGCTTGTTTTGGGAGCAGCGCCTGCCGCCAGACGGTGCCTGGCGAAGGCACCGTCTCCCTCCCTGCGGTGATGGGGACAGAGCCTAGGGCCCGGCTTCGTGCAGGGTCCCCGTCCTGCCTGCGCCAGTGCCCACCGG
>NW_008820261.1:0-397 GCF_000699105.1 Pygoscelis adeliae | reverse complement strand
GCAATTCAATCAACAGGCATGCCAGGTAATTGCTGTCCCTTGGTCATCCAGCGCCATAAATCAAAATCATTGGGTGTCTGCAGGCTCTTCCCCTTCTGCCTACTACTGTACATTGTGTCAGCAGCCAAACCATTAGTAGAGAGCAAGTGTTCTAAAAGAAGCCAGGAACGGCTCTCTGAGGATGACTGTAGTCTCTGGGGTGTGGAGGTTACTGCCAGCAGTGTGCCAGAGAGATTGTTATAACCCTTTGTGGATGTGGAGAAATGCTCACCTCCCACCGCACCCCGTTCACAGGAATTTCAGCGCTCTGCCATTTGGGGAACGAGGCCGTCTGAACCACGTTCAGTAGATGGTGGGAAATGTGATTGTTGATCGAATGTACCTCCCTCAGTACCTG
>NW_008820260.1:0-398 GCF_000699105.1 Pygoscelis adeliae | reverse complement strand
CCCAAGGGCGTTTGCTGGGATTGCTGCCGGGGTGTCGGTCCCCATGCCGCTGCCCCACATGAAGCTCGTCCCCTGTTCTCTTCCAGCTGGGTGGGCTATGAACAGGCAAGCTGCAAAGGGGAGCAGTTTGTGTTTGAGAAGGGGGAATACCCCCGCTGGGACTCCTGGACCAACAGCCGGAGAAGCGACAGCATCACTTCCCTGAGACCCATCAAAGTGGTGAGAGCACCCAGACAGCCACTACCCACCCGCCAGACCAAGGTCTGCAGCCAGAAGTCTTCCCCAGCCTTCCCCCGCCCTCCCCAGCCCCGCGGGCGGAGGGGCACCCCCTCCTGCACACCCTCGCCCCAGCCCTCAGGGCCCAGGGAGCCGGTGGGGGGTCGGAGGGAGTGTGGGGA
>NW_008820259.1:0-398 GCF_000699105.1 Pygoscelis adeliae | reverse complement strand
ATGTCTCTCATCTTATAAAGATGTTAGATTAAAATCCTGATGTAAACTCTGACTTGTTAAAACAAGTTGAAAAAAAAAAAAAGTTGCATGTGTTCTCCATCAAACCCAGCCCCACCCCTGACTGACAAGAAGCATACTGGCTGAGATACCTGTTTCGGTTTTGTTTTCCCCAAAGAAGGCAAAGTTCTTTGATTCTGAAGGAAAGAAAAATGAGAAGGTTGCGAAACATTGTCTTAAACTTAAAAAAGGGCCATGGGAACAGTTACATAGGATAGAGATCTTGGTACAAAATTTACAGGTCTATAGTTCTAGTGGTTCCACCAGCTAGGTGGTTTTTAGTTTGTTTTGGTTTTTTAAGGATACAGACAGTATGTACTGTGCTTATTTTGCTTTTAGTT
>NW_008820258.1:0-398 GCF_000699105.1 Pygoscelis adeliae | reverse complement strand
TGGCCGTACCCCGCTGGAGTCTCTGCTCGGTCACTGCTTTGGCCTGCGGGGCTGGGGCTGGGGGCTGAGGGCCGGGGGGGTTTCTTTGCCTACTTCAGCGGGGAACCTTGCCCAGGGGTGCTGGGAGAGGGCCCGGGTCTTCTGTATCAATGTCTCCTGCCTGGTCCCTGCAGGAGTCTGGGGAGAGCTACCTGGAGAAGGCTGAGAAGATGTACTCACAGATGTACTCAACAAGGGAAAAGGTGAGAGCTGCTCCGAGACGGGGGAATCGCGTCCTGGTACAGATCCCCTGGGGGGTCCTCTCTTCAGCTGAAGCCGTCCTTAGGGCACTGCGCCAAGCAGGGGGGAGGAAAGAGCCCTGGAATTCGCTGATGGTTGTTGTGGTTTAACCCGGCAGG
>NW_008820257.1:0-396 GCF_000699105.1 Pygoscelis adeliae | reverse complement strand
AAGACTCTCATACTTGCAGGTCTAGCATGACTTTGACAAGCTTGCTGCAATAAGAAGGTGGCAAACTGCATCGCTTGTGCAGGATGGTTTCCAGTTCAGCACTTGGCAGTTCATCAAAATGCAGTTCCACAAAACGATTTCTGAAGGCTCTGGACAAAACCTAAAATATGAGAACATACTATTGCTTGAACTTTTTCCTTTGATATTCCTCATGTTATATATCTTCCCCTACACATCCAAAGGATGTCATAGCATACAAATTAGCACATACTTATAAACTTTGAAAGAAAGCGTAAGAGGCAGCCTAGAGCTTTAAAACGTGTTGTGTTTTAACCCCAGCTGGCAGCGAAGCACCAAACAGCCACTTGCTCACTCCCCCTACAGTGGGATGGGGGA
>NW_008820256.1:0-393 GCF_000699105.1 Pygoscelis adeliae | reverse complement strand
AAGCTGTTGCACCTTTGGAAACCTTTGCTACATTTCCCACTGGCAATGCTTTCTCTTCCCCAGGGACTTCACAGAGCATCCCTTCATGGGCTAGTGACAGTTGTGCTCTGGGTTGTGCCCACTCAGGTCTTGAAAACCTCCAGGCTCAGGCATCCCACAACCTCTCTGGGCAACCCACTGCGGTGCTTAATGACCCTCACAGGGACTTTGGTTTTTCTTCCTTCTCTCCAGCCTGAACTTCTCTGAGTTTCAGGAGGTGCCACTGTCTCTCACCCTCCCGCCAGGCACTTCTGGGAAGACCCTGTCCCCATCCCCTTGGTCCCTTCCCCACAGGCACCGGGGCGTGCTCTGAGGTGCCCCGACACCTCCTCTGCTCCATGCTGAACCAGCCCC
>NW_008820255.1:0-398 GCF_000699105.1 Pygoscelis adeliae | reverse complement strand
GCCCACCTCCGCCCTCCACCCCGGGGGCCTTTACGCATGGAGCTCCCGCCATGTGCCAGAGGACAAGTTGTGAGGCTGTTTTCTTTAATTTGCACACTAAAAAGCCGCCTCGGGACAGCCCGGTGAGGGGCCACGCTGCACCGCATCCTCCTTGGATCTTATTTCAAAAAAAATTGTAGGAATGTGCTGCTCTTTCCATGTTGCATTTTCTTCGGAGGGGAACTGTTTACTGAGCACAGCTCCTTCCTGAATCAGGGTCGCGGGAGGGAGGCAGAGCAGCCAGAGCCCCCCGGGAAGGCGATGTCGGGGCTGGGCTCTGCCTGCAGTGCTGCTACGCTGCTGCACCAGGGCTCAGCATCTGCGGGAGCCTCAAGGGTCCTCGATTCGGGCACCGGCAC
>NW_008820254.1:0-397 GCF_000699105.1 Pygoscelis adeliae | reverse complement strand
GGGGGGGGGGGGTTTTTTTTCCCCCCCCCCCCCAGCTCTGGCTCGAGGAGCAGCGGTGGCCACACAGCTGGGTTTTGCTGCGATTCTGCTCCAAAAGTCAGAGGCTTTTTTGAGAAGCCCTGTCTGGAAGGCGTTTCCAGGTAATTTTTAAAGGCGAGGAAAGGAACGGCTGGAAGGTGATTCTTCTTCTCCACCAGAAATCTCTGCAGGGTCCTAACCTGCCTGAGTTAGACCTGTGTGGGAGGAGAGACCTGCTCAGCCTGGGAGAGCTCTTCACATCCCTCACTAGAAATAATCACAGGTTAATTGTAACAGGGGGATCTGTCTCCGTGCCGCCTGGCACACACAGTCCTGATTCCCCGTCCCTCCTTGGGCCGTTGAGTCTGTAACCAGCCCC
>NW_008820253.1:0-398 GCF_000699105.1 Pygoscelis adeliae | reverse complement strand
CAGCGTCGTCTCCCGCGACAGGCGCTCCTGGGGGCCCAGCTGGGAGAGCTGGGAGAACTGGGCTGGGGGACAGGGCGCGGCATTAGGGCCGGCACCACCAGCACCCCGGTCCCATCACCCTCCAGCCCCCCCACCCACCTTGGAGGCGCATGTTCTCCTGGTACTGGATGATGAAGTACTCCTGTGTCTGCTGCAGCTTCTTGAGCTCATTCTCAGAGTCCTGCGTGATGAGCCGCAGCTCCTCGAAGGTCTGGTTGATCTGCAGGTGCTTCTGGGACATGGCATCCACCAGGGAGCCGGCTGGTGAGGGGCTCTGCACAGGGCACAGGGAGCACTCAGTACAGCAAGGGGGACCCTCCCCATTCCCCTGGGTGCTGGGGGCAGCAGGGACCCAGAGC
>NW_008820252.1:0-398 GCF_000699105.1 Pygoscelis adeliae | reverse complement strand
GAGGATGGGGGACATAGCCGGGGGGGGGGCTGCTCTGCCTGTTGCCCCCCCACTCCTCGTGCAGCCCGACCAGACCCACGCGTGTGCAGTGGGGGCGCGGGTTTTCCGCGGGAGCGGCCCGATCCCAGCTGCGGTTTGGCCCCGGGAAGGGCGAGGCGGGACCGAGAGACACATCCCGGGGTCCCCCGGCCTTTGGGGTGCTCCGTGTCGCCTCCCGGCTCATCCCTCCGTGGGTCCTGGCACTATAGCAAGAAACCCCAGCCCGGAGGCCAGGTCGTCTTCCCTTCCCTAAAAATGCCACTGCCTTTTTGCATTTAATATTCACGATATAGTATTTAATATTTGCATGTAGATGTGTGCAGCCTGCAGGCAAGGTGCACTGCAAGGAGCTCAGCGGG
>NW_008820251.1:0-397 GCF_000699105.1 Pygoscelis adeliae | reverse complement strand
GGGGACAGCGTGGCACATGGGGACGGTGTGAGACGGGGTCCTTGGGGGACATGGGGACAGTGTGACACATGGGGACAGTGTGGGATGGGGTCCTTGGAGGACATGGGGACAGTGTGGCACATGGGGACAGCGTGGGCCAGGTGGGTGACACCAGGACCAAGTAGGAGATACCAGGGCCGCGTGGGTGACACCAGGGGCCAGGCGGGTGACACCAGGGGCCAAGGGGGAGACCAGGGCCAAGCAGGTGACACCGGGGCCAGATGGGTGACACCATGAAACAGGTAGGTGACACCAAGAGCCAGGCTAGTGACACCGGGGGCCAAGTGGGTGACACCGGGGGGCCCGGCAAGTGACACGGGGGCCAAGGGGGAGACACCAGGGCCGGGTGGGTGACACC
>NW_008820250.1:0-397 GCF_000699105.1 Pygoscelis adeliae | reverse complement strand
CCAAGTGACGTGTCCCCCCTGTGAGATTTGCGCACCCCAACCTCCTGAGAAGATGTCAGGGATGCAGGTAAGCGCCGGGCGGGGAGGAGAAGCAGGGACGGAGCGGGTTCTCCAGCCTTTCCATCTGCTTCAGAGATGGCCCTGGGGCTGAGGAGGGACACGGGGACACTTGTCCCTCTCCCCCCCGTGCCCCTGCAGAAGCCCAGCACCACGGGGACCTGCGGTTTTGTGTGTCCCCGCCCCGTTCCTGTCCCCATCCCAGCTGAAAAACATCGTCTGAGCTCCCAGGGCTGCCCAAAATCCCCCAAACTGCTTCTGGTTTAAGTGAAACCCGTTTGGGTTTGCATCAGAGGGACACATCGGTGGGGCGGGGGCCCCCGTGGTTTGGGGGGGGGCC
>NW_008820249.1:0-397 GCF_000699105.1 Pygoscelis adeliae | reverse complement strand
ATCGCCCTCCTGCAGCTGGAGCATACGCGGGTGCTGGCGCATGACCGGACGCGGGGCCACGGTACCGTCCTCCTCCTCTTCTGGGCGCTGGCCTTCGCCGCTGAGAACCTGACCCTGGTGTGCTGGAGGAGCCCGCTGTGGTGGTGGGCGCTGGAGGACACCAACCAGAAGGTGGGCTGGGGGGCTGTGGGCAGGGAAGGGGGACGGAGCCCTTTGCAGTGGGGGGGCTGCAGCATCGCGGTGCTGGGGTGGGGTATGCATGCCGTGCCCTGTCATGCCCAGGGCGTGCACGCTCCCGGGTTGCACCCACGCATCTGCCACATGTCTCAGCCCCGAGCCCAGCTATCGCACATCTCTCCATGCCCCCATCCGACTCAGCTCCCACTTCTGCCTGGCC
>NW_008820248.1:0-397 GCF_000699105.1 Pygoscelis adeliae | reverse complement strand
GTGATACCTCGAGCTGGGGACACCCGTTTGCCACCCCAAGGTGCAGCTCTCCGTGGGGGACACAGGTCCGTCCCTGCACAGTCCCCAGGTCCCCTGTCACCCCCCGGACCTGGCCGTGTGTGTCCCCTCCAGCCCAGCACCGCTTGCCCTGAACTGGGCAGGCAGCTCCGGTGGTTTCGGCAGAGCCAGAGCCGCCCTCCCTGGAGCAAGACTCGGCCTTCCTCCCGCACCGGCACACCCTCCTCTCCATCGCCTCCGCCCCGAGGGCGGGCATCCCTCTTGCACCCCAAAACAAGGCAGGCCCTGCAGGATCCGGCCATGGGGGTCTGGACCCTCCCTCTGTGGTGCAGGGGCCACAGGTGGCCCCATCCTCCTCCTCCCCCCATCCCTCCCCTCG
>NW_008820247.1:0-397 GCF_000699105.1 Pygoscelis adeliae | reverse complement strand
GGGACACCCTGGGATCCCGGGACACCGGGGATGGGGACACCCGAGGGGTACTGAGACACCCCGGGGGCACCGGGACATCAGGGACAGGGACACCCCGGGCGCACCAGGATACCCCGGGGGCACCGGGACACCCCGGGGATGGGGACACCAGGGACCGGGCTACCTAAGGGGGGCCGGGACACCGGGAACAGGGACACTGGGGGGACACTGGGGGAACCAGGACACCAGGAATTGCGACACCCGAGGGGGCTGGGACAGCGGGAAGAGGGACACCGGGGACCAGGACACTCGAGGGGGACGGGGACACTGGGAAGGACTGGGACACCGGGAACTGGGACACTGGGGACACAACGGGGGGAATGGGACACTGTGGGGACACCGAGAGACCATGGGAGAT
>NW_008820246.1:0-397 GCF_000699105.1 Pygoscelis adeliae | reverse complement strand
CCAACACAAACCATTCTATGATTCTATAAAATGGTTAGATAAGTGGTAAAGGGATTCTCAGCAATCAGTACCATGAATAGAAGTGTCCTTAATCTGGTCAACAAGACATTCCAAAACAGATTACATATACTAGAAACATATCATCCAGGATTTATGCATCCTCATCTTGGAAGTGATGAGGTATATTTGGTCAGAATTTATACCACATAACTGTTTTGTTATTTTAGTCCATTCTGTTAAAAAACACAGCACTGCCCCCTCCCTCCCCCCCAAAAAAAAGAAATACACAAGCCAAAAGAAAGCACATGCACTCAGAATATAATCTTTATTTTTACTCAACATCTATTTAAGATGTTGGAGATTCCTCTTTTCTAGGAGGGAAGAAGTCAAATCCGTG
>NW_008820245.1:0-397 GCF_000699105.1 Pygoscelis adeliae | reverse complement strand
GGGGGTTCAGGGTGGGGGCAACACAGCCCAGCCTGGCCCATGAGGATCCGCTGCACGTTTGCCCCCCAGAACGCCTGGGAGGTTGGTGGGGTAGATGCAGGTACTCACAGAAAGCAAATATTCCGGCAAGCAAAGGACAGGATTTCCACGGGGCTTCACTTAGAAATGATGTATATTTTGGCTTAATGATGTCAGCAAATGGCGGAATGCAAGAGAGTTGCTGTTGGTTTGTGGATGGCTTCCAGGCCAAAAGGGACAAGTACAGCAAATACCTTCACAACTGGTGTTTCTCGCCACTCTGGGATGAATTTTGTTAATCCAGTCTTGGAAGGACCCGGGGGGGGGAGGGCTGGGGTAGGGGGCAGAGGTTAAAAGGGGAACGTAGTCTAGCTAGTTT
>NW_008820244.1:0-397 GCF_000699105.1 Pygoscelis adeliae | reverse complement strand
ATAGAAACAAACATCAAGATTTCCACAGCTGCTAACGGAAACAGATTAGTTAGTTAGCAAAGATGCATTATTAGCAAAGAAAGCTCATAGAGATAAAAGCAGAACTGAAAGCAAATGAAGACAGAAAGGGCTGCTGCCCACAACTGTATTAACTGTATAGCATATAGTGTGTGCATGTGTGTTAATATGTGTGTGTGTGTGTATGTATCTGATTCCCTGAGCGATTTTTGGTTTATGCTGTTTCTCACATGAGGGCAAACTGGGAGACAGGTGGTTGTAAGTAAAGGTGATTTCATGGCAGCCTACGCTCCCTGTGGAGCAATGCACGAGCACCAGGCTGCACAGAATTAGCTTTACGCCAGAAAAGAATGTATTTGAGCTAGTGGTCTTGAAATGC
>NW_008820243.1:0-397 GCF_000699105.1 Pygoscelis adeliae | reverse complement strand
CCGCGCCCCCGGGGGAGGGATGCTGAGCGCCCGCCATGCCTCCTCGCCCTCCACCTCGAGTGGGTGAGAGGGCCGTGGGCTGGGTGTATTATGCCGGCCGGGGCGTGGGTGTTGGGATAAACATCTTGTGCATACCCGGGGATCTTTACCCTTCTTGTTCATTAGAGAGGAGGGGAAAAGATACTGTCAGGGTGTGCTGGCTGCTCGGCAGCACTGGGAAAAGCCTTCTTCGAGAAATCGGGTTTTGCGCTGCGCTGCAGCCGATAACAAATGTCTCACGAAATGCCTCTTGTGTTTCCTTCCCAGGGTCTGCGGGCCGGGGGGAGCAGGGAGGGAGGGGAGGTCCTCCCGCATCTCCAAATAAACTTTGTCAGGAGTCAGGGGCTCTTCCCCTCGG
>NW_008820242.1:0-396 GCF_000699105.1 Pygoscelis adeliae | reverse complement strand
TTATTAGTACACCTTCTAGGATGACATGGCCCACAATTGTCACAGGATAACTGAAGCCAACCGTGCTGATAAAGCCCGAGTTCTTCTCCTCTTGGGGGATTACTTGGATGTGTAGCGGCTCTAGATGGATGATGAATACACCAAACAGGACACCGTCCCCTTTTAACAGGGTCCAATGGCCCACTTGGCCATGCAGCAGGAGCCTCTCTGGTCCAGGTAGCTCTAGAAAGGAAACAAAAGCGACACGGTTCCAGAATTCCTTCCTCCTTAGGGAATGTGAATGGTCCCGGCTTTAATCTCCCTGGAAGGATTGGTGGGGTTCTGCATGGCTGGCGGTTATTCATTTAACTTATGCTCCTTAGGAATTCATTTAACGTGTGAGTGATGGATCCAATT
>NW_008820241.1:0-395 GCF_000699105.1 Pygoscelis adeliae | reverse complement strand
GGTATTGACCACCTGTACTGGGAGGTCAGCAAAAATGCAACCTACAACTTGTTTTCCTGTGAAAATGTGACTCTTTTCAAGGTATGTCAAGGAAGTGGCATACAGCCTCTGTAGTGACAAGTGAGTCTAAAATAAAAGAATTTTTCAGAACATCTATCTCTCTGTATTTCTGTGCTAGTTGTCCATATTTTCTGAAAAGAGCTAAAATTTTATCTAGAAACCTATGTACCTTTTTTAAGTGAGCCTGCTTTTAGTAATGACACGAAACTAGAATTCTTCTTTTTGACCCTGTTGTTACTTAACTTTCCTTCTTTGTCACTAGTTGTATTTCAGGGGGTCCCTATGTGTTTTCAGCACTGCAGCTCAGCAGAGAAGTACAGGAGACGAGTGTGGCC
>NW_008820240.1:0-396 GCF_000699105.1 Pygoscelis adeliae | reverse complement strand
CTGGTACCAGCAGCGCCAGAACCGGTCCCCTCAGATGCTGCTGTGGGTGAGCAAGTACAAAGCTCGCGATGATTCAGGGAGGTTCTCCTCCGTGCTGTCTGCAGAGGACTCCCAGGTGCTTCTGCATGTGCGGGATGCCGAGCTCCAGGACAGCGCTGCCTATTTCTGTGCACTGAGCCCACACTGGTGCCCACAGCTTGCAGCAGTGCACAGAAACGTGGGGGCTGCTCTGAGGAGCGGTTCCCTCCCCGCCACTGCTTGCATGTAGCTCTGAGCTCAGCCTGCCCAGCAGCAGCACCTGGGGGCTGTGGTGAGGCTGAGGCTGTGAAGCACATGCCAGCATGAATTTTACAGCTGTATCTAGATCCAGGGTCTTTGGTGATGAAAAGAGTCCAA
>NW_008820239.1:0-397 GCF_000699105.1 Pygoscelis adeliae | reverse complement strand
GTTTTAAGCCTCCTGTCCTCTTGTCCCTCATTGGTTTTAAACGGAGCTGGGTCTATCCTGGGACTCTCAGGCTGGCACTGGCCCAGCTGGCAGGAGGAGAACGGAGCCGCAGCTCAGCAGTGGCTGGGAGGAGGATTTGGACAGGAACAGGTTGGTGCGAACGACACGGCGTTACCCTCCAGCACGCTGCATTCCCAGGGCAGCCAGATGGTGAGGTTGGGGGCTGGGGTGGGTGCCCACCCAGGACCGTATCTTCCAAGGATGCCCAGAGCGGGTGCTGCGAGGGTCGGCGGCAGGGCTGGATGCCGGGGTTTCACCACAGCCCTGGCGAGCTGTAGTTCACAAAGCGCCGCGGGCGCAGAGCCCTCCCTGCCTGTCCGTCCACTCCGGGCACACG
>NW_008820238.1:0-396 GCF_000699105.1 Pygoscelis adeliae | reverse complement strand
CCCCCACCCCGCGCCCCGGGTGCCGGCTTGGTGTATTTGGGAACATCTCTCCCACCCACCCCAAACACCTCCGGCACGGGGAAAGTCAAGTTCGGAGAAATCCCGGTTTTGGTTTCATAGCCAAAAAGCAAGAGGCGTTTGGGCTGTTACGGCAGGGCAGCTTCCTTAAAGGGTTATTTCAACTACAAAGGCATTCATTTAGGGCTCGCGATGCCGCCAGAAAAGGGCCCTGCTAGAAATTAGCAGCCTGTCCTGGTATTTGGAGAACAAGAGTGACAACTTATTGGAAGTTCTCAAGGAATCATTTATATTTCACACTCCAGCAGGCAGCTGATTTGAGATTGTCTGTTAGCATAACAAAGGCTCCGAGCCTGTGAACTTCAGAAACCTTTCGAC
>NW_008820237.1:0-396 GCF_000699105.1 Pygoscelis adeliae | reverse complement strand
GGGACGACGCGATGCCCGTGGGCACGGAGATCTGCGTGCTCAGCATCTCGCATGCTCTAATTTGATTTGGGTGCCCCAGCTCGGGGAGTGAAGTCGTCCAGACGGAGCGATGTCCGGCCTCATCCCGAAGGCGATCGCTCACGCGGGGGCTAACGCACTTAATCCACTTACAGAATTAATTGGGATCATTTCCCTCGCGTTCCCAGGTGGACGAAGTCCCGCGGGAGGGGCAGGAGCCGGGCTCCGAGGGCTTGTGGGGAGACAGATGCCTCCGAGCTTGAAGGGTCGCGTCAGTCAAACAATTTACTTGCGGTTTTTACGGCAAAGCTGGGCTGGAAGCTCAGCTGGGAGGTGATTCATTTCCTTGGGGTTCCTGGGCCCTGCAGCGAGCAGGGG
>NW_008820236.1:0-395 GCF_000699105.1 Pygoscelis adeliae | reverse complement strand
GCCGACTGAGGTTAAACCACGACATACCACCTCACCAGGCAGCACAGCAGAGGATAAAACTGTACGCTCCGTACACCGGGGTGGGTTCCGTCTGGGTCGGCTCAGTGCCTTTACGTCCCGTTCCTGGGAATGGGCGTGTGAGCTACACCGCTCCAATCCCGGCAATGTCAATGACGCCAGCAAGAACCCCCCGGGCCAAGCAGACCCTCTCCGAGTCCTCCAGCCCCCCGAGCCAGCGCCGCGCCCCAGCCTGCTCGCTGCGACCGCGGGGAAACTTTATGGGCGAGGATGTCAAAGGCCCTCCGCTCCCCTACGGGCTGCCGGCAGTGCGCTCGGCACTCGCGGGGTCACCGAGGCAAACACCTCCTGTGATGAAACACGGGCGAAAAAGAAAA
>NW_008820235.1:0-396 GCF_000699105.1 Pygoscelis adeliae | reverse complement strand
TGGCCGTGGTGACGCTGTTGGTGTCCTGCGAGACGTGGGTAAAACTCGCTGCGGGTGATTAACCGCTGCCTGGAAAAACGGTACCTGCGCAAAATGCTCCCGTCCCCGTCGTAAATTTTGTGGGTACGGGGACACTTGGGAGAAGAGGAGCTAATGGAAAGAGAAATGCCCAGGCCAGAAGTACGGATGCAGTCGGAGTTAAGGCCATTATGTGAAATCCTCCTCTCTCGCTTCCAAACGTAATTTCTGTCTCGCAAAGGAAGATTCTCAAGGCCTTTTAAATTCGTAAGGCTTTAAGCTGTAAAAGCTGACGTTGCTCGGGGAAGAGGTTAATGATTTGCAGCAGCCCTGCTGGGTTCTGATGAACTAATCAGCTGGGAAGTAGCACGGGTTGAA
>NW_008820234.1:0-396 GCF_000699105.1 Pygoscelis adeliae | reverse complement strand
ACCCAGTGCAGGCATTACGGGGGGCACCTGGCCACCATCCTGACCCCCGAAGAGCAGGACTTCATCAACGGTACGTGGTGCCGCCCCGGATCCCGCTGCATCCCCCCACCCCGGACCTCTGCCCATGGGACCCTCAGCATCCCTCAGCGCTGGGCTTCAAGTTTTAAACTTGAAGCTAAAAAGCGGCCGAGAGCCAGGGCAGAGCCCTACCCTGCTGGGCCAAGGGAGAGGCAGACACAGCCTGGGGAAGCCGAAGGAAATAAAAAGGAAATAGCCGGTATGATGGATTGAGAAGAGTGTGGTTAGATGCTCACCGGCCTCTTGGCTAGTGAGAGGCAGGGGAAGCGCGACAGACAGCGGGATCGCTGGGCTGATGGAGGACGGATGGATGGGCAG
>NW_008820233.1:0-392 GCF_000699105.1 Pygoscelis adeliae | reverse complement strand
TTTTTTTCCTGCCTGGAGGAAAGGGGAGCAGGCTGGCTGTTTGGTATGAGACTAAAGAGCAAAAAGAGGAGTTTCTCTCTTCGGCGTTACTGAAATGCCCATTAAAGCGTCGTAAAAGCTAAAAGGCATTTAACAGGTACCTTAAATAGCACTGCTTCATCAAGTACTATGACTTAAGAAAAGCTGCCTCCCCCATGCTGAGTGTGAAATTTACTTTAGAAAGGATGCCGTCGTCGTCCCCCCCCCCCCGAGAGCAGGCAAGAAGTTATTTCTTTAAAAACAGTTAGTTGAAAAGTATTTAACCAAGATTGGTATATATGCTTGAATTTTGCTCCCTGACAGCAACTACATGGGATCATTCTTTTTCATACTCTTCTCTACAACCATTTTCT
>NW_008820232.1:0-392 GCF_000699105.1 Pygoscelis adeliae | reverse complement strand
AAAAAAAACTGGTTAGACTAACTTCTGATTTAGGTTGATCTAAATCATGTCTGTGTGCAAACCTAGATGATTTGAAGCTCTTTCTAGCTTACATTTCTATGATTCTGTGAAGGCTAAAATCCTTTTTTTTCCTTTATCTTCCAACATTTTCCTGCTGTTGGAAACTGATATACATGTAGTTTCAGAGAAAGTACTACTAAATTGGTAATTTTTAACACAATGGATTAAAACCTTGTTTGACTGCTCTTGATGCCAAGAAAGGTTGCATAATGTAGATTACTAAAAAGTAAACAAAACATTGTGTAAGCTTGTAAGTTTGTAGCATAGTACTGTAACTGAAACTAAGGCTTTTAATTCGCTCAAGTAGCAATGATCTCACTGTTCTTTTGTGT
>NW_008820231.1:0-395 GCF_000699105.1 Pygoscelis adeliae | reverse complement strand
CCTTGCCACGCAAACCCAATACAGCATCTATCTGCATATGGGAAAAAAATCAGCCTCTGAAGCCGTTCCAAGCTCTCAGTTTTACTCCCCTCTCTGCTGTGTGGAAAGAAAGTCCCACACAGTCTTTAAAGTCTTCTCTTCACACATCTTCTCTGAGACTAGGTAAAGTCTGCTCACACTTTTCTTGAGGTTTCACGTGGACTCACCTTGCAGGAGCTTCTCATACTGCTCTCGGGTTTCCAAAAACTCTTCTTCAAACTGACGAAAAAGAATGATGAAGAAGAGGAAATTAGCGTCTTTTCACATTTCTAGAACAGATATACTTTTTAAGCATCATAAAAGAAAGAGAATATACATCATGGTTCCTTCCATTCCAGGTATGGCTCTAAGGGAGA
>NW_008820230.1:0-395 GCF_000699105.1 Pygoscelis adeliae | reverse complement strand
AACCTTAATGATTCTATGATTCTAAATTGTGATGAGTGCAGAAAATGCAGGAAAACAATGCAAATTTCAGAAGAGGTTAATTGCAGGTTTGGGGAAAATAGTACGCCAAAATATTGCTGTGTGGTAAAATAAAGGTTTTCATATATTTTTTTAATGTGGTACCCATGGCAAAGTTTCAGATATCACAGGGGTCAACATTGGTTATGAGTATCCCAAAAAGAAGCACCAGTATCTCTCCCTGTGCTAGCTGGAGATGGCTGGTGTGATACACGTGCCAAAATTTGGAAATGCAGAAAGTGGGATGTTAAAGCCAGTCATTAACTGTTTCTCAAAGCTTGGCATAACTTTGCAAAACCAATAAACCTTTCAAATCCATCTTTAAAAAAAAAAAAAAA
>NW_008820229.1:0-396 GCF_000699105.1 Pygoscelis adeliae | reverse complement strand
TCACTTGTCCCATCCAGGGATGCCGGCTCCTCCAGCCGGACCAGACCCAGGGGATCCCGACCCCCAAAACAGCCAATGGTGCGGGAGCAGCCAATGCTGATGGTGGCTGCTGCCATCCCATTGAGGAAGAAAATCCCAAAGACAGCAGCTGCTAAAGAGCATCCCGAGTTTATTTGACATCGCTTTCTCTTGAGGCGAGGGGGTGACCGTACACATCTCATGCCAACGCACAGGAGGCAGGGTACAAAAGCAACGCCCCGGGCCCGAGTTTGGGAGGACTGGGGGATACTTTCTCCCCAAAGACATGGCAATAAATAAGGTTTTATTCTTTGAAATTGTTTATTATTATTTTTGTTTAGTTTTACTTTTTCCTTCCCCCAACCCCCCTCCCCCCCC
>NW_008820228.1:0-396 GCF_000699105.1 Pygoscelis adeliae | reverse complement strand
CCCCGTCTTCAGGTGGACTCGGGGGTGGTGTTGGCCGGCGGGAAGGGACTGAAAGAGATCTCAAAGCGGTTCTTGGGTCTGGTTGGGGTTTTGTTGTTTTTTTTTCTTTTTTCCAAAGAAATAAACCGCCCTTACGGAATTTCGTAGGAGATCTAGAGAGTTAGGGGACCTCGGAAAGAGCGGGGGAAAGCCGGCAGCGGGGCTCTATCTAGACAAGCTCTAGGACAAGAGCTTTAACCAGATCCACCGTCAGAGCCAGGGCACATGAGCCGGGCCCGGGGAGGTTGCCCGCGAGGCGACAAGCATCTCCCGGAGGCCGAGGGGCTCAACCCTGCCGTGCTTGGGCTCAGCACTGCTTATTGCTCAAACCCCGGACCGGGCCGCGGATGCCTCCCC
>NW_008820227.1:0-396 GCF_000699105.1 Pygoscelis adeliae | reverse complement strand
GTGCAGCCCAGCCCAGGGGACCCTGAGCATCCCTGGGCGACCTCGGCACCCGCATGGCTGCGGAGGCGAGGGCACAGCACCAGCCAAGTCCCTGGTCCTCCACCTGTGGGATGGCTGGGGGAAGTGGGACCAGTGCCAGCCTGGCCCTGGGGCCAGCCCCCGCCCCATGGCAGCTGCTGCAGGGACACATCCAGACCAGGTTGTTTACACCTCTCCGATGAGCTCCTGCTTCTTCTGGCCAACATCAAGCATCAAAAAGAAAATACTGAGGCGGGGGGGTGCTAAGGAGGCTGATCTGTATGCGAGTGAGCAGGAGGGCTCTCCCCGGGCAGCTGCTGGCATCGGGGTGGCTCCGGCGGGGAACCAAGAGCCCCAAAGTTTCCCACCGATGGGGGG
>NW_008820226.1:0-396 GCF_000699105.1 Pygoscelis adeliae | reverse complement strand
CCTGCCTAGCAGCTCTGGAGCAGGGGGTCACGAGCAGATGGGGAGACATGAGGCCGCCTGCAAAACCGAGGCGGGGGGTTTGCTCCTTCTCGATGATATCCCACAAGTGCCAATGCTTGCAATATGTCTCTTTATGCTTGATGCGATCCTTCTGCCTACTGGGTCTTAAATTCCTCGTACCCCAAGCGCGCCGAAGCCGCCTGGCCTGCTTGCTAGAAACTGAGGAGAGCAAAAATCCCCAATTCACGCCTTCGGGAGGATACGCCTGTGTGGAGGAGCGTGGAGGCCGCCGCGGGCGGTGCAGGGGTTTGGAGGAACGGGGTATCCAGGCCACAGCGCATCTGTCAGCCCTCGGGAAGCTCCCGTTCCCCCGGGAGCGGAGCGCGGGGTGGCTGG
>NW_008820225.1:0-396 GCF_000699105.1 Pygoscelis adeliae | reverse complement strand
CTGGGTCTCCCCGCCGTGGGCGCAGCAGTGCCTGCGGCTTTCCTGCCGAGGGGTGGAAGCAGGGGACACTTTTCCACCCTTCCCAGCGCTCCCCAAGCTCTCCGGGTGTTGCAGGGGCCCATTGCGAGTGCCCTTTGTGACTCTGTCCCAAGCTCTGCTGTGTCAACACGGTGTTGGTAAATGGCTTTGTTTAACCAGGACATGTTGGGTATGTGACCTTGCCGCACTCATGGGTGCAAGCGCATCTCCAAAGCAGCTGCCAAGATCACCTCTGCCCGGCACTGTGCTTCCCAGCCTGGCAGCTCCCTTGGGGTGGCAAGGGAGGGCAGGGCACGCCGGTGTCAGTCCGGCTCCCCTCGAGCCATGGCGGCTGGATGGGCAGAGGACGGGGCATCT
>NW_008820224.1:0-396 GCF_000699105.1 Pygoscelis adeliae | reverse complement strand
GTAGGCTGAGGTCACCAAACGCGGAGCCGCGCTGTCCCTCACTCTTGGGATGATGTCCCTTCCTCCTGGGGTGGGGGCAGATGCTGCCCAGGCCCTTTCCTCGCAGACCCCTGGGCAGCTCCCCCCCACGGGGGTACCTGGTCCTTGAGCTCCTCCAGTCCCAGCGTGGCGATGCTGCCCGAGGGCTTCTTCAGGGGTGGTTTGGAGCGGCGCAGGACCCGGCTCACCCTGTCCCGGATCACCTAGGTGCAGATGGGGGGTCAGCCCTGGACCCGCATGCAGGCAAGCACAGCGTGTGTGGGCACCCGTCTGCATGGACCTGCCTCCCACTCCCCTGCCTGCCCGGGGGACACAGGGCTGACAGTGGGGACAGCACCTCTGCCCACCACCCTCCCC
>NW_008820223.1:0-395 GCF_000699105.1 Pygoscelis adeliae | reverse complement strand
ACAAGGACACTGTGTCAGCAGCAGGAGAGAAGGATGCCGACTCCCCCAAAGAAGAACCATGGGAAACAGCCTTGAAAACGACAGCTGTCAACATGGAGGTCGGAGAGTTTCGGGGCCACAAGGTCTCTGTGTGGGACCTGCTCCACTCCAAGTATATCCCCGAGGAGAACAGAAAGGAGCTGCTGGAGCTGTACCAGGCAGGAGAGTTAACGCTTGATCAGGTGAAAACCGTTGTCAGCACTATTGTAACCAAGGCAGAAGCAGCGAGGGCAGAGCAATTGGCAAATGCAAGTAGTCCAAGAGCAGAGTCGACAGTTGCAGAAGCTGAGCACACCCACCTGCAGGAGGACAGGACCTGGGAAGAGACCCTGAAGTCCACCACAGTTGAGATGTCA
>NW_008820222.1:0-395 GCF_000699105.1 Pygoscelis adeliae | reverse complement strand
AAAAATAAATTTGTGCTCTCCCTCCCTCCCCGCCCCTTCCCTGCCACCCTCGCTTTGATTTTTTTAAATACAAATTTTGTTTAGGAAAAATGGAAGCACCGTTTGTTACAAACCAAACCAAGAGGAGAAAATAGAAGGAGAAAAAAAAAGAAAAGGAGAGACATATTAGAATTAAACACCGTGGAATGTTAAACAGGTTACGGGCTACCGTTCTAGCCAGTGCGGTTAGGCAGCTTAGTGTATTAATTGCTTAGGAATTAAAAATAAATTATTATAAAATAGATTTCTGTACATTTTACATACATATATATCTCTTTATATACGCAAACCATACTGGGCAAGTAATTACAGGGGACTTTCCCATGCCAGCCTCAGTCCCAGCCAAAGTCCTGCCC
>NW_008820221.1:0-396 GCF_000699105.1 Pygoscelis adeliae | reverse complement strand
TACCGAGGCATCGGGCGGGGGCCGGGGTAGCGCTGGCCAGGTCTCATCCTGCCCACGCAGGCTGGGCTGAGCAGGGCTGCGGCCAGGCTCGCTCCAGAGCCAGGGTCCCTGCTGATCCGAGCCCTCTCCCCGCTCCCGCAGACGAGGCCGACCAGCGGCAGTACGAGGAGTGGCTCTTCCACACGCAGCAGCTCCTGAAGATGCAGCTGAAGGTGCTGGAGGAGCAGATCGGGGCGCACCGCAAGTCGCGCAAGGCCCTCTGTGCCAAGCAGCGCACTGCCAAGAAAGCCGGGCGGGAGTTCCCCGAGGCCGACGCCGAGAAGCTGAAGCTGGTGACGGAGCAACAGTGCTAGATCCAGAAGCAGCTGGACCAGGTAGGGCTCTGCAGGCGGGCGG
>NW_008820220.1:0-395 GCF_000699105.1 Pygoscelis adeliae | reverse complement strand
CCAGCCGCCAGCACCGCCGGCGAGCCCTGGGGAACGGGGAAGCTTGCGAGATGCTCGACCGCTCCGGTCACGCTCCAGCCCAGCAGAGCCAGACCCGCGCGGACCAAGGGACCCCCGGACCCTCAGCATCCTCCAGCCTTCCCCTCCAGCACGATCCCAGCTCCAGGAGAGCCAGGGCTCCAGCCCCGTCCCGGGGGAAGGAGTGAACCATCGCGGGCCACCACCCGTGCGCCCGCTTCAGATATCCAAGTGCCTCGTCCTGCTCCTTCTCCCATCAGTCCCTCACGCCCGTACAAGCGCCGGCTCTGAAACCCGGCGGGTTATTTTTAACCCGAGCAACCCAGCCCGGCAAAAATCCCCTCTCCCCTCTGTACCTGGGGTGATTTGGCCGGCGA
>NW_008820219.1:0-395 GCF_000699105.1 Pygoscelis adeliae | reverse complement strand
CAAACAAACCGTAAAAAAAATGGACTACCTTGTGATGCTCACTTCTTTGTTTTATTTTCATGTAAAACTTCATTGTTGATGTAAAGCTTCCTCTTTTCATTGTGTTGCGTTTTGTGAGAAGGCGAAATGGTAGCCTGTGTTCTTTTGTTGTATAGCTTTAGTGCAGGAGTCTTCATGTGCTTGTATCTCTGCTACAGCAGTCAGTATTGTCCTGGGATGTGTTGCAGGTGCTGAAAGGCCTGTCTTAATAAAGACCTTATAATAAAGTTGCATGCAGACTGCTTCGCATCTTAAAGAGCAGTGTGCACTTCTTCCTTCCATAGTTGGAGTTGGCTTTTTATCTACCAAGCTGCTGTTCTTTTTGCTGTTGTTTTAGGCTGGCTTTTTAAATTTTT
>NW_008820218.1:0-395 GCF_000699105.1 Pygoscelis adeliae | reverse complement strand
GGGGTAAAGCTCCATGATGATCCAAGTGGGCTCCTCTTCCGCGATGCCGATGAGCTTCACGATATGGGGGTGGTCCAGCTTCTTCATCAGCACTGTGGGAAGACCACGTCAGACACTCTGCAATGGGGGACCCCACCTCCAGGAGCCCAAACCCCTGTCCTGGGGTGTAGGGGCAGGTCTCTGCCATGAAGCCGGAGACAGAGCAGGAGGAATTGCCAGGGATAGCCTAGTACATCCCCAAAGGGGTTGGGGCTCCTGGTTTCCAGCTCCCCAGGGATCTACATCCACGTGGTGCCCGTCTGCTCTCATGCAAGGATTCAGCAGCTTTTCTCCCCCTCCCCCCCCAAGTAGCCATCCCTTCCATAAAACAGGTATTTTGGAGAACAGACGTGTCA
>NW_008820217.1:0-395 GCF_000699105.1 Pygoscelis adeliae | reverse complement strand
GAACAACCGACGCCACGAAGGAGCTGGAGCGCTGGAAGACTGGAGGACCCTGTCCTCAAGCCGTCCGCCTCGTTCAGGGAGGCAAAGTCAGGTGGAAGGAATCTCGCCGGCCAGGACTGCGTGGTTTTGCCACAGAATTGGATGTTTTTCCTGGGAAATGCCCTGTTGCCCAAACCCAAATTAACTGGGGAGGTGCACGGCTTGTGTAACGCAGGCAATCTGACGGGTCTCTCCCGGCTACGCCTGCGAGAGGTGGCCTGCTTCCACCTGAGCTGCAGACAGGGCAACGGGGAGTATTAAATTAAGGATGGGAAATGTCTGAAGGGAATTCCTAACTCCGGCTTTGCCCCGGGATGCCGGCTTCGTTGTAGGGCGGTCGGATACTGAGCCGCTCT
>NW_008820216.1:0-395 GCF_000699105.1 Pygoscelis adeliae | reverse complement strand
GCCCCTGTTGCTATGGCAGCGGGGCGGGATGGGAGATGCTCCTGCCATGGCAACGGGTCTCAGAAGGGTTTGGCTTTGCTGGTTTTTGGCTAGTGGAGCCCCGATTTTTTTTTGCCCTCCTCGTCAGGTTGCGCGATGGAGGGTGAATTAAAGCCTGGCTGATGTTCCCAGAAGCCAAATGTCCGCACCGGCCTGGCTCCGCGTGCTTAAGATGCTCTGAAAAACTCGATGATTTTTCTTTTCCCCCCCCAAAAAAAGCTGGGCTTTGCTTTCCAGGACGCCGACGGCGGTTTGGTCCCCGGTTCCTCTGCCACGGGGGTCTTTAACTTCGCTCCGGGTCACCCGGCCCCACTAAACGCCACCCGCGACGAGCCCGGACCCGCTCCTGGGGTTTC
>NW_008820215.1:0-394 GCF_000699105.1 Pygoscelis adeliae | reverse complement strand
TATTATTATTATTATTATTATTATTGCCTGTGCTGTATTTGTGACTGTTCCGGGGCCGGCTCGCCCCCCGCGTTTGCGCTCGACCCATCCCAACGTGGCCAATAAAGCAGCTTCGGATCAGCCCCCTGTCTCTTCTTTCTCACGGGAAGGGTGGCACCACATGGGGACCCATGGCCACCAAGGGGTTCTCATGGAGGAGGTGGGTTGGGGATCTTCTGGGGACGTGGAGGCTGTGGGTTGAGGAGCTTCCCCAGGTCATGGGGGTGTGGGTCATGGAGTCCTTGGGGACAAAGAGGGACGGGGAGCACCGAGGTGATGAAGGCAGGGAGATGTTGGAGCCTGTGCCACAGGGAGCCCTTGGGGGGGGGGTCCCTGAGGTAGCGGGAGCCATGGG
>NW_008820214.1:0-395 GCF_000699105.1 Pygoscelis adeliae | reverse complement strand
GTGGGACATGGGCATGAGGCCGTAGGACATGGGGAACGTGACTGCGGGACGCGGGGGACAAGGCGACGGGACACAGGGTCACAGCTACGTCCCAAAGCCCATGGGACAAAGGGGACCAAAGGGACGTGGTTGCGGGACACGGGGACAAGGCGATGGGACACGGAGGTGTGGCCGCACTTCAAAGCCCGGGGGGCAAAGGGGACCGAAAAGACATGGGACATGTCCCAGGGCCATGGGACACAGGGACGAGGCTGTAGGACATGGGGAAATGACCATGGGACACGAGGAGATGGCCATGGGACAAGGGGACAGGGCGACGGGACACGGGGACACAGCTACATCCCAAAGCCAATGGGACAAGGGGGGACCAAAGGGACAGGGCTGGGGGACGTGGT
>NW_008820213.1:0-394 GCF_000699105.1 Pygoscelis adeliae | reverse complement strand
TTTACAGCTTTTTAAATTTAAATCAAGTTTTATAATATTCTTAGTCTGTCTATATTTGTTCTTCTTTCAACTTGTGTAGTAAAAGGCTTGCCCATTGCAGCTTCTTTGCCTAGAAGTGTGTTAAGGTTAACAGATCTGGGGGAAATCAGTATTTCTGGCATGCAAGGTTCTTGCGAAGGCACAACTCTTTTATACTACTACCTCCTCACCAAATCATAAAAATAGAGGAACTTAAGTGTTTGCCTTCAGTTCAGATCTGTACTGAGGATCATGTTTAAAAATGGAGGGCCCTACTGGGAGACCCTCTTGTCAGCGATGGTTATACAGATGGAAGGATTCTTTGCTAACAGTATTGCTCAAGCAATATCACAGGACAGTTTGGGTTGGAAGGGAC
>NW_008820212.1:0-395 GCF_000699105.1 Pygoscelis adeliae | reverse complement strand
GAAAGACTTCTGCAGAATGTTAACCTCAGTCAGGCTCACAGTACCCAACTTCTACAGTCCTGAAATCCAGTGAGGTCAAAAACCTTAGGGAAAACAACCACCAATGCTTATAGTTCTGTATTTAAGTCTCAAACTTGTTTAAGACCTCATTAGTTTACTTCGATGTCCTCTAAAGAATTGCTGGAAAAAGCACTAAGAAGATATACCTGGATCCATAACTCTCTGGAGAGGGGGAGGAGGAGAGAGTGAGCTTTCTGGTGAATAACCACTCATTTCTTGATCTGTGGAATGATCCAAGGTCATAACTCTTTCAGAAGTGTCACTCTGAGAAGCAGCTGCCAATAACGGAGTCTGGAATGACACAGTAAGAAGGAAAAGCATCTTTTTTTTTTTTT
>NW_008820211.1:0-395 GCF_000699105.1 Pygoscelis adeliae | reverse complement strand
TTCCCCGAAGAGCCGCTGCTGCCCAGGGGAGCCGTGGCCGCCTGCTCTTCGTCAGCGGCACGGCTCGAGGCGGCCGTGCTGCAATTTTCTCGACTTCCTCCAGCTCAGCGCTCGCTTTGGAAGTGTTTGTAGCGGTGTCTGAATAACCTAATTTAGAGCCCCTTAGATGGGGAGGGTTTTGGCAGGCGGCGCCGTGCCGGGGAGCTGGCTGGAGGGATGCGGCTGGGCCGGGAACGCGGCTTTTTGCAGCTCTTGCTGGATATTCGCATGTCGAACAAACAAGGCTGGGAGGGTCCTGCGGAGAAAAGCCAACCTCCTCCCTGCCCAGGAGCGCTGGATCACGGCTGGCTGGTGCTTCCTCACCCATCCCAGCCCCGCTCCCCTTCCTTGGGGGC
>NW_008820210.1:0-395 GCF_000699105.1 Pygoscelis adeliae | reverse complement strand
CGGAGGCGGGGGAGAGGGGCCGAGCCCCAAACCTACTGTACATATCCGACTCGTCCAGGATCTCCGACTTGATGATCTCCTCGATGACGTCCTCCAGCGTCACCAGCCCCAGCACCTCGTAGAAGGGGTCTCCCTCGCCCTCGTTGTTCACCTTCTGCACGATGGCCAGGTGGGACTTCCCTGCGGACAGACACACGGACGTCGGAAGGGAGACCACTCCCGGGGCACCCCTAGCCCCACCGCTGGGTCCCAGCATCCAGGGATGTCACCGGGACCAGCCCTTCCCTCTCCGCCACCCTCCGGGACAGGAAACAATAAACTAATTAAAATCTAAACGAGCCCCTGGGCCGGGCACTAATTCCCAGCGTAATGAGAGTAATTAAGCCCATGACAGC
>NW_008820209.1:0-395 GCF_000699105.1 Pygoscelis adeliae | reverse complement strand
CAAACGAGGGGATCATTCACAGTTATTTTTACTCTCAGCCTCCAGTATTTTAGCTGGGGCTGCAGGGGCTCACTTAGCATCTCTGAGCAAAGCCGGACAAAATTCAGCTCCAGAAATTGAGGGCTGGATGAAATTAGAGGCGGGCAGGCTTCGCTGAGTGTCACGGCCAGGACCTCCTGGCCTTCCCAGCTCGGGAAGGATCTGGTTTTACCGGACGCCAGTGGGGTTGGACCTGCCGCACCCATCCTGCATCCAGCACCCACGCCGTTCTCGCGCCTGCCACCCCGTGCCTCTTCCCTCCGGCCTCGCGTCCGGCTCGAGGACCTGTACAAATCTATTAGTTATTTTCTTTCGGGGCAGCGCCTGCGCCGCTCGTCCATCGCTCGGGGACGGCC
>NW_008820208.1:0-395 GCF_000699105.1 Pygoscelis adeliae | reverse complement strand
CTGCTGGAGGGTGGGATGGGGGAAGAGGGGCTGGGAAGTACAGGGGTGGGAAGGACAGACCCCCAACGGGGCTGGCCCTTCCCTGCCCAGCCCCTGGCCTCCAGCAGCGGGGAGTCTCTGGGGTCTCCAAGTCCCTTTACCTTCGCGTGCAGGTGGGACCTTCGGGCTCGGGGAAGAGCACCGCCATCCGCCTGCTCTTCCGCTTCTACGACGTGCGGGGCGGCTGCATCCGCATCGACGGGCAGGACATCTCCCAGGTGAGGGTGGGAGGCCTCCGGGGACCGGCTGGAGGGGACACCAGCTCCTCTGGGCACCGCAGCACTGCTCGGTGCAGGCACTGGCATCTCCCCAGGGCAGGGGTGAGGCACACAGCCCCCACAGCCCCTTTGAAGGTT
>NW_008820207.1:0-395 GCF_000699105.1 Pygoscelis adeliae | reverse complement strand
CCTCGTGCTGTCCCTGCGCCCACCCCAGGGAGGGGGACCGGGTGGCCTCTCTGGCCGGCAGCTTTATCAGGGCAGGCAGCTGCAGGCAGCACTGACCGCCCAGGTCCATCTGTCCTTGCTGGGCTCTAGGTGGCATGAACAGGGCTCTGCCCCTGTGTCCTGTCAGCAGGCCTGCAACCGCGGTGATGGTCGCCCTGTGCACTATGCAGCCGCGAAGGCCGATATGTGCAAAGTGGAGCAGAGCTGGCCCCGCGGCGCTGAGCCTGTCCTGGTCCCTGTCTCCGTGTGTGGCTGAGGCAAAGGCTCCATCGCCAGTGGGATGAGCCTGGGGGCAGGAGGGAAGTGGCACTGCCCGCCGTGGTGTCTGCACACCAGGCAGGGCAGAGAGGAGCCGG
>NW_008820206.1:0-395 GCF_000699105.1 Pygoscelis adeliae | reverse complement strand
GAGCCGCTCCCTGCCCCAGGGCGCTGGGGGGGACGCTCCCCTGCCTGCTCCTGGGCTTGGGCACGGGCTGAAGGACCACGGGGCTTCTCTCGGCAGCCCCCCCTTGGAGGGAAAGGGCCCCTGGAGAGATGCAGGGAACGAGGCGCGGGGCAAGGAAAGGGCAGCTCCGCGTCGGGCGGCGATCCCGGAGGCACGTGAAACGCCAGCGATGCGGGGGAGAGGGGCCGCTGGCGGAGCGGGGCTGCTTTACATCCCTGGGTAAAGCTGGGGAGCGCCTGCACCCCAAACGCCAGGTTCGGGTCCCGCATCTCGGAAGGATGCTGGAGCCCCAGAGGGGGGCTGGGAAAGGGGCAAGGAGGATGCCCCGGGGGGGCTGAGGGGGTAAGGGGTCTTCA
>NW_008820205.1:0-394 GCF_000699105.1 Pygoscelis adeliae | reverse complement strand
CCTGCCTGCTCAGTGCTGCCCAGCTCACCTGCACAGCAGAGAGAAGAAGGTCCTGGGAGCCCCTGCGGCCAGTGCCACCGGTGCTGGCACTCAAGCCTCAAAATGCCAGCTTGAGTACTAGATGTGCTCACCCATGAGATGAGTTTGGGATTCTCAGCCCGGACCCTGCATTACAGGCTGGCTCTGCTCCTCTCGAGGGGGCTGTGATGTGCTGAGCCCTTTCCGTGCATGGCCAGGCTGAGGCACTCTGGGGAGGTGGCTTTTTGTCCACTCGCTGCTCCCCACCTTCCTCCCTCTTGCCTGTTTAATCAGGGCAAATGAAACAAGTGACGTCCAGTATCGTACCCGCACAGGGCCCTGTGCCTGCTCCAGTCGCTTTGTGCTGCATTAAATT
>NW_008820204.1:0-394 GCF_000699105.1 Pygoscelis adeliae | reverse complement strand
AAAGTGAATAGTCGTTTGTGAATTTGTCCACGGGGTTAGTGCTTTTATTCAGGAGGTTTTATTGCCTAACAGAAATGGCCCGCCAAAGTAGAGTTCAGATTCCATTTCAGCTCATATTTTCCTTTTAGAAGATTTTGATTAATGTTCCTCCATAATGTCGGTAAATTGGTTAACTTTGATGCAGGAGAGCAAAACCAAATACTATCTTTTGGTACACATTTTGTACTAGGTTTCAAGGTATCTGTGCTTAAGCAGCTGAAGAGGGAACAAAAAATCTTCTTAATACTCCTTCACAGAGACATTCAGTAATCGCAGTTTTCCGCAAGAGTGAATTAGTTGAAAAAGGGACCAGGCCGTAGTTCACATGGGGAGTTGTCGTTGTTCAACCCCAGCC
>NW_008820203.1:0-395 GCF_000699105.1 Pygoscelis adeliae | reverse complement strand
CGGGACCCCAGACTTGCACCCCAGACCCGGTGACCTCAGACTTGCACCCCAGACTTGCACCCTGGGACCCCAGTTTGCAGCTGAGAACCCAGGCTTGCACCCCAGGACCCCAGAAGCACCCCAGGCCCCCCAGGCTTGCACCCAGGACCCCAGACTTACACCCCAGGACCCCAGAAGCCCCCCAGACCCAGTTTGCCACCCCAGGACCCCAGAATTGCACCCAAGACCCCCTGACTTGCACCTGGGACCCCAGATTTGCACCCAGGACCCCAGACTTGCCCCCTGCCACCCCTCTCGCCCACCTCACCCTCTGTCCCTTGCAAACCAGCACCCAAGACCCCCCAGGCTTGCGCCCAGGACCCGAGACCTGCCACCCCACTCACCCACATCCCTCT
>NW_008820202.1:0-394 GCF_000699105.1 Pygoscelis adeliae | reverse complement strand
TCTTCCATCTTATAGTGTTGTAATCTCTTGCTCTTTTTGTAATGATTTCCGTAATACCTGGTATCTGTCTGAAAGCTGGAGATCTTGCCCACCTGCGTCTGAATGAACGCTGCCAGGTTTCAATGTATTTTGCAGCAGACCCTTTTCCAAAGAACAAACATGAGTTAGCATACCCAGAAATTTCAGAAAATGGAAGTTAACACCTTGAAATATGCAAGGGGGGCGGAAAACCCAAACACTGTCAGGATTGCCTTCCTCTGAGTCTAAGGAGAAAAAGTTTTGTAACCAGTGGCACTTTTGCTAAATGCATTTTCAGTCTGTCTGTTCCCCGCTCTTTCATGTAAATATCCTCAACTGCTCGGCCGCTGTCATTCAAACATAGCAGGGGCACAGA
>NW_008820201.1:0-395 GCF_000699105.1 Pygoscelis adeliae | reverse complement strand
CCAGCCGGGCGGGGGCACAGTGTCCTGCGTGCTGGCCCCCCCCAGCACAGGCTGGGTTAGGACCTACAGCACCATCTGCCTGTGGCCACTTGCAGGGAACTTGGACATGGTGTTGACTCTGGAGCATAATGATGACTATTCAGCTACTGGGGTAAAAGGAAACAGAACGGTTTTCTTTTGAATGGGTTTCTTCTGAAAAGAAGAAATGGGTCGATTCATGAGGGAGGTGGGATTTGGGGGTGTAGCAGGGTCACGGCACTGTCCCACTCCCACCCCCCATCTGGGTCTGAAGCCACAGACGCCGGCTGAATCGCTGCCCGGGGCCGCGGCACAGCTGTGCCCACAGCTCCCGGTTGCAGCATTTCCCGTCCCATCACCAACCGGGGCCAAAGCAG
>NW_008820200.1:0-394 GCF_000699105.1 Pygoscelis adeliae | reverse complement strand
CTCCCGGGGCGCGAGGGACGCAGGGCGGAGGGAGAGCGGCGTGGGCAGAGCCGCGGGCTGGGCTAGCAGGGCAGGAGGACGTCCCCGGGCCTCGCTGCTCCCGCGGGAGCCAGGGATGGGGTCACCTGGGAAGGCTGTGCCAGCCCCGAGTGACTGTGACAGAGCTCGTCCCCACCCCAGAGCAATAGGGATGGTGGTCCGGGCGCTTGGGGACAGCTTGGGTCCCCCATTATACCCAAAGGCCTGTGTTACCAAGCCGGGGTGCATCGCTCCTGCGCCCGGATCCCCAGCTCCACTCCTTTGGGTGCTGGAGCCCCAACTTCTCCTGGGTTTGCTGCACACCCCGAGGTGGGCCGGGGCCGGGCGGAGGTGGGTGCGGGCAGGCAGGGCTGCC
>NW_008820199.1:0-394 GCF_000699105.1 Pygoscelis adeliae | reverse complement strand
GCGGCACTGCCACGCCGGCACCTGAGCCGGGTCAGATCCTGCCCGGGGGCGCCGATGGGGAGAGCTCACAGAGGAGAAGCCACCGCTCGCTGAAACACCGCGAGTAACCCCCCAAACCTGTCCCCCCATCCTCTGGCCTTCCCGAGGGAGGAGGGTGCTGGAAGCCCCCGAGCCCCCCCTCCCCTCCGGGCATCACCCACAGCCTCTGCGGGGTTTGGCTCCAGCCCCAGAGGAAGAAGCCCGCTCCCCGAAAGCGCAGGGGCCGTGCAAACCCCACCCTGTGCACAAACCCAGCCTAACCAAGCAGGACGTTTAGCCCCGGCTCGTCCGACTTGTCTGGGACGGAGCCTGGACAGGCTGGGGGAGCCGGGGGTGCCAGGATCCCGAGGCTGCA
>NW_008820198.1:0-394 GCF_000699105.1 Pygoscelis adeliae | reverse complement strand
TGTGCGGGAGAGGCCGCAGCAGGTCAGCACCGTTGCCTCTTGCTTGCTCGATGATCTTTGGTCTTCTCACTTGATTTTCCCTTTTGCTGTTGGAAAGTTGCAAGTGCAAACACACTCTGTGCTTTTAAAGATCAGGCAGTTGGAGCAAACAGCTACAGAGATGCTTTATCCGTCTGACGAGCGTTCGTTGCAGAGCTGGCACTCAATTAATTTTGCATGTGGGTCCCGGGCACGGCGCGAGGTGTCTCAGGATCTCAGCCGACTTTTGTCCTTCTCGTTACCTGCCCATGCCGGGGAGGACACGCCAGCCAGCCAGAGCCATCGGCCGCGGCTCCTCTGAGGGCACGTGGCTGGTTTATCCCTTCCTGCTCTCCCCCAGCGTCGCAGGTGGGGC
>NW_008820197.1:0-394 GCF_000699105.1 Pygoscelis adeliae | reverse complement strand
GCCACACAGCCCCTGCACCCCACCACCCCGCTTCTCTTCCTGCAGCGGAGAAGTGGCAGGCTCTCTACACCATCCTGGAGGCTTTTGGCAATAGCAGCACCGGCATGAACAGCAACGCCACCCGCTTCTCCCAGATCATCTCTCTGGACTTCGACCAGGCTGGGCAGGTGGCATCCGCCTCCGTACAGGTGAGGGGGCCGGGGTGGCCCCCCCTGGCATGGGAGCCGGTCCATCCTCGCCGGGGCGGCTCCCCTTGGTGCGGGAGCTGGTTCATCCTCGCCGGGGTGTTTCGTCCCGGCAGCCCGGCTGCGTGCTAGCCCGCAAGCTCCGCCGCAGACCCCACCGGCTGCCCAGCTGTGCTCGCAGCACTTTAGCAGCCAGGCATCCTGCTCTC
>NW_008820196.1:0-392 GCF_000699105.1 Pygoscelis adeliae | reverse complement strand
TTTTTTTTTTCTTTACAAACCGGGTTTTAGGCGCTTTTTGTTATCCCTGAAAGTCAGTTATTGTGCAAGCTACATTTAATTGAGATTAGGTTTCTTAATTGTGTTAAGTAATAGCTTTCAAGTTTTAGAAACCACTTAGAGTGTGCCTGTTTGTGTGGAAATTATATACTGCATTTTTGTATTAAAAGAACGACCAGAGAAATTCATTTCCCTAAAATGTCATCTAGTGGCTTTAGATTAATAACTGAAATTGTCCCCTGCTGAAAAACTTTCACTGTTGCAGAAATCTTTGTAAACTTTACCCAAAATGTTTTTAGGCATAACTTAATTTCATGTAAAAATATCTTGAAGCCTAAATCTTGATAAAAAGTCATTTAAATGTGGTTCCTGAG
>NW_008820195.1:0-394 GCF_000699105.1 Pygoscelis adeliae | reverse complement strand
CCCCGGGGTCACTGCTGGCATTCAGGAGCTCCACGTACACTCCCGCATCTGGTGGGGCATTCCGGTTCACCTGCCCTACAGGGCGAGAAGGAGGGTGAGATCCATCCCGGCGCTGACACCCCAGCCCAGCCCTGCGCCAGTTCGCACCCCTTACCCAAGGCGTCGTAGGCGGGCAGGATGTCCACCTCGATGGACTCCAAGGTCTCCTTGGAGCAGAGGGTGAAGCTGAGGGAGCGTGGCATATTGCTGGGACCCTTGTACCGTGGCTCGTTGATGTGCACAGTGAATGTCAGGCTCTGCCTGCAGGCGTGCAGCCTCTTCTCGATCAAACGTAGGATACTGCTTCTTTCCTGCTTCTGCATCTGATAGCTGGAGAAGCAGCTGAGGAAGAGCA
>NW_008820194.1:0-392 GCF_000699105.1 Pygoscelis adeliae | reverse complement strand
GTTCCTTGTGTGGTGTAGAAGACGAGGAGGAGCTTTGGTGTGGCTGGAGGGCAGGGGCCTCCAGCACTTCATGCCTGTTGCTGCATGGCATGCAGTGAGGGAAGCAGTCGTGTAAGGCTCCATATAATGGCTCTGCATGAGATAAAACAAAGGAATGATTTTCATGGACAACGTGGAAGTGGGGGTGTCTCCTCTAGTACCCTGAATACAGCCATCAGCTCTGCATGCTGACTGCTGTCCCCACCCATTTGGCTGAGCCGGATGAAAGGTTGCCGCCTTCCACCCCTCCCTCCCTTAACACATCTGACTGATCTAGGTCTGTGAGCTAGGCACACTGTAGCTGCTCAGGGATGGAATGTTCGTGTGGTGGGCCTTTCTGAGCCCAGGCAGTG
>NW_008820193.1:0-393 GCF_000699105.1 Pygoscelis adeliae | reverse complement strand
CGGGGCCGGGCTGGGCACCCCGGGGTGCGGAGCCGGCCCCAGCCCCGTGGGCACCGTCCCCAGCTCCCCACGAGCACCATCTCCACCCCACCACGGGCACCGTCGCTGGGGCCCTGTGGGCACCGTCCCCAGCTCCCCCAGGGTGCTGTCCCCAGCCCCTGTGGGCACCCCGTGGTCACTGTCACAGCATCCCTGTGGACGCCGTCCCCCGTCACCCTTGGCACTGTCCCCGCATCCCTTTGGGCGCTGTCCCCAGCTCCCCGTGGGCACCATCCCCACCCTGTGACGGGCACCGTCCCCGGGTCTCTGTGGGCACCGTCTCCAGGTCCACTTTGGCAGCGTCCCCAAACCCTGTGGGCACCGTCCCCAGTCCCCATTGTCACTGTCACTGCA
>NW_008820192.1:0-394 GCF_000699105.1 Pygoscelis adeliae | reverse complement strand
TTTTTTTGTTTTTTGTTTTTTTTTTTTACAGGCAATGTAATGCAGTTATTCTGTTATCCTGTACTGCTATACATAAGAAGACGTTAGTGGGTGAAATTTTCTGTATACAAATCATATTATCTTTCAGTAGTGGGATATGTAATCATTCTCTGCTATAGTGTTATTCCAATATTCCTTTAGATTCATTAATTCCAATATTAAGGAAGAAAATCATGGCTCTATCTCAGAGAAGGTGTTTATTTCCAAATGTAATATCTGTGAGAGAATGAACTGGTGAACAAAATACCTATCATATTTAAACATCCAAATTAGTCTTTCTGTAAAAGTTCCAGTCCTTTGGCAAAGTCAGAGTTTGAAACAGCTCATATATAATCCAGAAATCAGTTAAAAGTCT
>NW_008820191.1:0-393 GCF_000699105.1 Pygoscelis adeliae | reverse complement strand
TACCAACACTCCCAAGGGAGCATCTTTGTTCTGAGGAATTACTTTCTTCATACTGTTCTTTGTCACTATGCCCCTGCCCCACTGGAGAGGGCTAGAGGTGGGTAAAGCCAACGTGGTTGGATTGTTGCTTGTGAAGTCACCTCATGACAGCAATGTGATTGGCCAGGAGTAGGCAGGCGTCATGATGTCATCAAGGACACCAGATGGGAAGGCTGCAGACAGGTGACTGGGACCCTGGTGAGGCCCTGCCCTAGGGTGAAGCCACCTGCACGTGCCATGGGAAACTATGGGACGTGGCATGAGAAATTGTGGGATGTGACAGAGAACAACGTGAGAAGGGACCATAAGTATGGGCAGCACCGTGTGTTCTAGCTGGGTCTCACAGGTGGCTGC
>NW_008820190.1:0-391 GCF_000699105.1 Pygoscelis adeliae | reverse complement strand
TTTTTTTTTATTATTGACCCTCCCTTCCCGCTTCCTTTGGCCAATCTGGGACCACCTCTAGTCCTGGGCCTGTGTACTGGTTCCGGTTGGGTTTGAGCTAATTTTTGTCCGTAGCAGGTTGTCTTGTGCTGTGTTTTATATATGTGTCCCAGACAGCATTGATAGCACACAAGTGCTTTAGCTATTAGTGAGGAGTGCTAGCACAGCACCCAGGCCTTCTCTGTTTGTCCTTCTGCCTGCCCCAGAGCAGACAAGAGGTTGTTGGTTGGAGACAGATGCCCGGATAGCTGACCCAAAGTGAGCGACCAAGGAGATACTCCATACCACAGAGTGTCATGCTGAGCCGTAAAATGAGGTGGGGTGGAGTTTTTCCAAAGTAGCCATTGCTTAG
>NW_008820189.1:0-394 GCF_000699105.1 Pygoscelis adeliae | reverse complement strand
CATGGAGGAAGGTGGTCAAACTGGGGCTGCTGGGGATGTCGGGGACTGTCTCCTTGCTGTCTGTGGTGTCAAGCCAGGTGAGCATCTGGTTGACAATGGTGTCCTCTGCCTGCTCAGGAAAGGTCTTGGCAAAGGAGGCTGGCCCCTGCTTGGGCAGGTCCACAGGCTTCCCCCAGGCCGCTGGGGTGGACACCACTGCTGAAAAAGCAAACATAGCCAACCCGACCCCGGGTTGATGCAAGCTTTCCTCAGCTTGGTCGCCCACCTGCAGGCTCTGCCACCCCCCAGAACTCACCTTTGGGCTTCGTCATGGTTCTGCCAGTTGGTGGAGCCAGGGCATCTGGTGGGGGCTGGTGGCAGGGACGCTGGCACTTTCATGGCTAAGTATGGTAGC
>NW_008820188.1:0-394 GCF_000699105.1 Pygoscelis adeliae | reverse complement strand
GGGGGGGGGGGGGGAGGAGGCGGGATTCCAGTTAATTAGTCGAGAAATGAATAAAAACTAAACATTATCGGAATTGTCTGCGGGTCCCGGTTTGTTAGTGGGGATTTTGGGGATCAGCTTTTGTGCGCCGTAAATTGGATCTGAGTAGCGTGGTGCTGTCTTACACTGTCGTTTTGTGAACTGGCGACAGCTCGAGTCCATGGGAAAACTTAAAGGGAACCTGGGGCCGGTCACAGAGCCTCATTATCTCATGTCGGATACCATCTTTCGGGGAGAGCGTTTAATCAACAGTGGCACACAATCCTCCCCTCGCAACCTGGGCAAACCACACCACCTTCCCTTCCCTCCGTCCTGCAAACGGCCCGCCGCCGCAAGACGCCGCTCCGAAAGAGAG
>NW_008820187.1:0-392 GCF_000699105.1 Pygoscelis adeliae | reverse complement strand
AGCAGCGAGTGGATAATTCTTTTGATAGCGAATTCTAGGATAAGATATGAAATTACATACCAAAAATCAGGGCTAGAAATCTACTACAAGTATTTATTTACACAACTTGTCCCAATGAAGCAAACATTTCACACCTGCTGACAACTTCAGTGACTAATTCAAACACAGTCCTAGATAACTTTAGGCATGTTATCAGTATAGTTGAGCAAATACCTCTAAGAACAATCCTTGACTGCTTTGAGAACAATCCTTGATTGCTTAAATGGATTCAGTAGAAAACTATGTAAAATCATCATCAACCCAGAAAACAAAATGGAAAGGTGAAATTTGAGAACGGTATGCAGAAAAGAGTTTAAGATTTGTACGCACAGTCACACTGAGCCACTTACTCA
>NW_008820186.1:0-392 GCF_000699105.1 Pygoscelis adeliae | reverse complement strand
GCCCGTGGCATTTCCTGACACTTCTGGGCTCCTGCTGTTTTATTTTGGGGGTTTGTACCTACAAAGCAGAGACCTCGCCTGTGACTTCAGCCGTGTGGGGACTTACGGACGCACTAGTGTGCATGCAGCAACCTGCCAGGCTGTGGGTGCCCTCCCCGTCCCAGAGCAGCACTTACAGCAGCCTTTGGGGAGTCCGGCAGGGAGTCTACTCCTCCTACACTCAGCAGCCAGAAACCAGAAATCAGGCGGGGTGCCCGTTCTGGTCCTCCCCACACCATGCGGGGGCACGTGGCCCAGCTTGGTCCCTGCTGTCCTCAGCCCTGGGCAGCTGGAGCCCACCCCTCCCTGCTCAGCCTGACACCTGTGGGCAGGGGGCTGGTTGGAAACAGCTC
>NW_008820185.1:0-394 GCF_000699105.1 Pygoscelis adeliae | reverse complement strand
TCGGCACGCAGCAGGGTGGGAGCAGCGGGCGCAGAGCGAGCGCCGTGCCGTGCTGGCATCTCCCCTCCTCTGAAAGCTCGGTGCTGATTTCACTCCGGCTACCAGGAAGAGGGAGGGAGGTGGCTTTGGAGTGGGGAGGACTCGCTCGAGCATCCATTTTTAATGAGCTAGATATCTATTTTTCCCCGAGCTGGCTTCCCCCACATCGATCCCTTTGCCATCCGCCGGGCCTGCTCTTCTCCCCGTGCCAGCGGCTCCACGGCGGCAGGGAGCGGGCAGGACGAGCATCCCCAGCACTGGCAACCTCCCCCCTCCCCAGATCCCGCTCCCGGGGACGGAGGGAGCCTCGCTCATGCCAGCGTGTCACATGCAGGAAGGCGGGAGGGGGGGAAGG
>NW_008820184.1:0-393 GCF_000699105.1 Pygoscelis adeliae | reverse complement strand
GTTAGCAGAGCTCTGGGGTACCACCGGCACCGGGGCCGTCCCCTTGCTCTCGTCCTGTACCATACGCGGCAGCTTTTGGCGTTTCTTTTATTTATTGTTGTGTTTTTGGATGAACTTTAATAAAATCGGAGCGTTGTTACAGGCCTGCGGTGGGATGGGTGCTGCTCCCCAGGCACCCCTGGGAGCACAGCGGGGGTTGAAGGGCTCCTCTCGCCACCATCCTGCATGCAGGGCAGGACCGGGGCCATAGGCTCCCGGGGGCGGCACGCTGCTATAGGGCCCGACTGGGCCATAGGCTCCCGGGGGCGGCACTGTGCTATAGGGCTGGATGGGGCTATAGGGCCGGATGGGGCCATAGGCTCCTGGGGGCGGCACGCTGCTATAGGGCCCGAC
>NW_008820183.1:0-393 GCF_000699105.1 Pygoscelis adeliae | reverse complement strand
CGCAGGGTCTGGTTTGCCAAATTCAGGTACCGGTGGGAGCTGAAGGCAATTTTCCTGCTGGACGTCCGGGCAGGACTCCCCGGAGGAGTGGGAAGCCTCGTGCCAGCCCAAGGCAGAGAAGGGACCCTCGCTGCCCCCGTCGCCAGAGAAGCCCACGATGGTGAGGCTTTGCCGTGGGGCCAAGTGTGGTGATGCCGGGTGCCGTGCCAGCTCAGATGTCCCAAAAGGCGGTTTCATTTCTGCAGGTGCTTGGACAGGGCTGTGTTTTGGAGAAGGTGAGGTCCTGCTCTGGGTCACAGCTCCCAGCACCTTCTCTTCCTGCTCCCACCTAAACAGGGTGGTTTTTAGCAGGAGATGGAGGCCCCCGAGCAGCATACGGCTGCCGCAGGCACC
>NW_008820182.1:0-392 GCF_000699105.1 Pygoscelis adeliae | reverse complement strand
CCTGCTAGAGCTGATTCTCAGCTTCTGGACTTCCAGGACAGCCTCAAGAGTTTTCCTCTTCTGTTGGCTGCAGTGGGTGTAGGACTGTTGGCTGCCTACAGACTCAACTTCCAGCTCTGGGAGTTTTACAGTATAACTAAGGGGAGGTTTTGGGTTTTGATTACTCTTACGTGTGAGTGTAGTAATCTGTAGGAAGGTGTTTCCCAAAAGGAAATTCTGGCAAGGTAAAACTTCATTTCAACGTATTGTTTCAGATGCCTTGTCAGGTGCTCTGTTACAGCGTATTGTAAGTAAGAAGTTTATAACGGAAACTAAATTGCAGTATTTTGACCGGCACGTGTCACATACTTTCACTAAAAACAGTATTTTCCAGTGCTTTTCAAAGATCATGA
>NW_008820181.1:0-392 GCF_000699105.1 Pygoscelis adeliae | reverse complement strand
AAAAATCTGGTGTTTTGCCTCCAAACAACCATAATTAGAATGATTTTGAATAGAAGAGCTTGTGTGTCAAAAGCCTCTCTCTGAAATAAAAGAATACTTAAAAGAGACTAAAATGCTTCAGCTTTTATCCAAATGGCAGGTACTGTTTTCATTTCTTTGCAACCAACTGCTAATGCCCTACAGCAGCAGCTATAAGCCGTACAGCTCTACTTTGGGGCAGCATCTTGTAACTAATGATGTGTTGATATGCTGACTGACAACCAAATAAAGCTCAAGATTCTGCGTCAATTTTATTACTTCTTCATTTACAAACTAACAGGTTGGTTGATCAGACCAACAGCTCAGTTCTTTTTCATGTTTTTCCACTCTGAAATGACTACTGCTGGGGGGGG